>NC_027749.1:37192564-37201084 GCF_000695525.1 Brassica oleracea var. oleracea
TCAAAGATGCTTCAATTATGGTTTTCTCACTCAAATTGATTGGTTTTTTGAACGGTCGTCGTCGTTCTTCTTCCTGAGTTCTTACGAAAGCTCCCTCTCTCTCAAATTGACTTTCAACTGGGCTTCATCCCTCTACTCATATGGGCTTCTAACTTTCATTTTGGGGTTTCAATTATGGTTCTTTTTAATTGGGATGTATAACTGGGCTGGACCCTATTAACCTTGTGTCTGATGTCTGTAAACTTTTTTTTTTTTTTTCAGTTTTATTAATGAAAGCCTTGTTTACAAAAAAAAAAAAGAATATGGCAATCAATATTAAATTTTAACCGGTTGCGAATCGACTCGCTTAATTTCAATAAGTCTTCTTTAGATGAAAACAAGTACAATGAATCAAAGATTAGATTGCTATAATTTGGGTATGAAGACCAGATTTTTTACTCAAAATGAAAAAAATCAAAATTACTAAGTCAAGTATTCCAGGAACCATGTTGATACAAATGAATATGTTGCCATAAAAGATGAACCTACAAAAAAAAACAACATTTATATAAATGTTGACTAAAACAAGTATTTAATTACAAACCTCTGGACTCTAATCAGTAACAAAATCAATCACTCTCCATTTTAAACACTCTTGACATCAATGATGAATATTGTGAAGTTCTTGATCATCGCTATCGTTGGGACCATCTCGGTGGCTTTATGTCCAACATTTGTCCAATCTCGAAAGACAAAATGTGACTGGCTGGGTGGGAATTGCATCAAAGGTGGAGAAGAAGAGACCATGAAGATGAGTTCTGGTCTGGATGTGAGCCGTAGGGTCTTGCAAGCGACACGATATATAAACTACGATGCATTGAAGCACAACGTACCAGCAAAACAACATGGTCAACGAGACCGACCGGATAATCCATACCGGCGAGGTTGTACTCTCGCTACAAAATGTTACCGGCTTACGGATTAAACAACATAAATACAAATTTCTATTTTTTTTGCAACACAAAAAAAAAACTGTTTCTCTTTCCCCCTTAATATTTACTTTTCTGTTAATGTATTTTGTATTATTACCTTTGATTGGTATCTTCAGTAATATTAAATTTTTCTACTATCTTCAGTAAGATCTAATTCACATGGGTCAAAGAAAAATTGCACATATAACTAACTGAATTGTATAATTTACAGCTACTATGATAAAACTAGAACTGAGGGAAAAATACAAAATTTTGGAATTTTAATTTTACGATGATTACGAGAACTTCTCGACATATTTGAGGAAGAATTGTTGAAAGGATTATTTTTTACTATATTCACTTTTAATAAAAAACTATAGAAGGATAATTTATATTGTAGAGTAAGAATCTCCATAGCCAATCTAAAGCCAAACATAACACTTCATTCAGAACACTACAATAAATATCAAAGGCATGAACGCAACAGCTCTCTCAGCGGATATATCCCGACGAATGTCCAGACAAACTTCTATTAAATATCCTTCACCATTTTTTTAAATTTAGGATAAATATATTAATTTGATTCTAAAGGTGCATCTGAGAGTTACATCGGGACGGTGTACCGCAAAAAGTTGTTTTTAGGTTACAGAAAATAGATCTAATCCTTTTTTTTTTGCTAAAATAAATAGATCTAATCCTTAATAGTAAGATTATACAAGAGGCAAAGAGAATCAGTCACATGTGAAAAGACTAGAAGCACAGCTTTCTCTCCGTTGAACACATGCGTGGGAACCCAAATTGCACTGTCGATTTCCGTTTAAATTAAGAAAGTTAGGAAAACCCTAATTTTCCAGGGATCCGATTCTCTGCGAGAGCCAACGGCAAGTGAGCAAATAAATGCGGAAAATATGTAAAGACAATAAACGAGTTTAGAAAAAGTTGATCTTATTTCGAATCCGCGTAAGAGCTTTGCGATCATTACAAAAGATGATAAAAGCTTTGGCCACAAGAGCTGTCAGCGAGTTACATAGTTCTAGCAACCTAAACCCTTAAACCTAGTTGAGTCGCAGCTCGATAACAAAAGACGAAAAAAGACACGAAAAAGGTTTTGATTTGATTTCAGACTGAACCTTATGAAAGGCTGCCTACGTACCCCTTTTCGAGGATCAAGCTAGACGTAGTTCGATTCTGATGCTAAGTCCTTTTCCCCGTCTCTCTCCTTTGAAGCCTCTATTGGTTCCTCTTATATATCCCTTCTAAGTCGGCTCGCGCTTTCCTTTTCTATCCTCGGGCCGTAGTTATCTCTTCTCGGGAATATTCCTTTTTTCGCTCCATCTTTATCTTCATCTCCAAGGCTTAGTATTTATCCTTTCCCGCGTATGGAAGTTAAACCGTCATGATATCCTTGGGCTCTTTTCTTTGTAGATGGGCTTGCTTCCGAGCTTTGGACCTTTGTTGGTTTGCTTACGGATGATTTCCAGAGAAGGGGTTCTTGATACGGTGTCATCTTTGTAGTCTATGCATTTGAAAAATTCTGCCAATACCTAGTTGGTTCGCGAGGGATTGTCCACACCGACCATGCTGCAATAAAATATTTAATGCAGAAGAAAGACGCGAAACCATGACTCCTGCAATGGATCCTTCTACTTCAAGAATTCGACATCGAGATTAAAGATAAAAGAGGAGTAGAAAACGGAGTCGCAGATCACCTTTCCCAGATACGAATAGAAGATGACGTTCCTATCGACGATTTCTTACAAACGGAAAACGTTTACCGAACAGATTCATTCGTTGGAAACATATGTCTTACATCCGAGGAGCCGTTGATAGACGCCGACGATGCTATGTCGATCAACACTCCCGATGATCAAAACCAAGAAACTTCTTCCATAACTATTACTTGCGATAGAAAAATCAATGTTGCCTGCAACGCCATATCTCCTAAACATGACTCTCCCGTAGAAGGAAGTCTGAGTCGAGAAATGCACGCAGTCAAAAAACGTTTACGCGATACACCTTGGTACACTGAAATAGTGAACTATCTAGCTCCTGACGTAGACCCCGAAGGTTTAAGAGGGTATACAAGAAAGAAATTACTGGGACTAGCCATATCTCTACAAACATTGCTCTGACGGGATATATAGATGCTGCGTCGCCGAAACTGAAATCCCTGATATCTTATTCCAATGCCATGGATCCGACTACACTGGACATTTAGAAACCTTTAAAACGGTGTCAAAAATCCTCCAGGCTGGATTTTGGTGGCCGACCATGTTTCGCGATGCTCATGCATTCATAGCACAATGCGACAGATGCCAACGATGGGTGAAAATCAGTAAAAGACATGAAATGGAACAAAAATCTATTCTGGAGGTAGAAGTCTTTGATTGTTGGGGAGTAGATTTCATGGGTCCTTTCCCTTCTTCGTATGGGAACAAATACATACTAGTCGCTGTTGATTATGTGTCAAGATGGGTCTAAGCAGTAGCTTCCCCAACGAACGACGTGTCCGTAGTTATTAAGCTTTTCAAAAGCATTATCTTCCAGAGGTTTGGAATTCACCGAGTAGTCATAAGTGACGGCGGAACCCATTTCATCAACAAAATTTTTGACATATTACTCCAAAAGAACGGAGTACACCATAGAGTTGCCACACCCTACTATCCACAGAAAAGTGGATAGGTGCAAGTCTCAAATCAGCAGATCAAGGAAATCTTAGAAAAGACTGTAGGGACCTCCAGGAAAGATTGGTCTAGGAAACTGGACAATGCACTCTGGGCCTACCGGACTGCATTCAAAACTACATCAGGAACAACACCATTTCACCTATTCTATGGAAATTCCTATCACTTACCAGTTGAGCTAGAACATAAGGCAGCATGGGCTATACAACTATTAAATTTCGACATCAAATCAGCTGCCGAAAGAAGACTAATGCAGCTTAACGAGCTGGATGAAATTAGACACTTAGCCTACGAAAGTTCAAAGATATATAAGGAGAAAACCAAAGCATTTCATGATAAAAAGATCATCTCCAGGAACTTCGAACCAAATGATCGATTGTTGTTATAAAACTCTCGGCTTACGCTATTTCCTGGAAAACTCTGATCTCGTTGGTCAGGTCCTTTTACTGTTGTGAACGTCAATCCTTATGGAGCCATTACACTTATAAATGATAAAGGAGACGAATTCACAGTGAATGGCCAACGAGTGAAACACTATTGGGCTAAACCAGTACTTAGCAGGCCTATAAACTTAGGCCCCCTCCCGATAATTAGTCAGATCGAACATCGAGTCAAGCTAAAGACTTAAAATAAGCGATGAATGGGAGGCAACCCATTTCTAGTTTTAGAATATTCAGAATTTAGTTTAAAATATAAGCCAAATATATATATATATATATATATATATATATATATATATAATTATCGGCAAAACATAAGTGCCATCGATCGACGAAGTTATCTCCTCATCGGTCGACAGAAAATCAACAATTCGCGGGCTCATTAAAGTCGATATTAGGTCGACATTTTAGCAAACCCGAAAACTCTTCGAAGAAGCCTCCACTCTTTTTCTCTCTCGTTTCTCGACCGAATCAAGCGATTCTTGCGCCTAATCCGCTCAATTTTCAACTCTCTATCTGTTTCAATCACTTAACCCTCGATTCAACATGATATGAACATGAAATTTTCTAAATTTTCGTTCTTGTTAGGGTTAAGATAAAAAATGAACTAGAACCGGGATTTTAGGGCTTGCATGGAACGATTCGTGTAAATAGAATGCTATAATAGGGATTACGGATCGACTCAACTGATTGTTAGGCTTTGCAAATCAAATTGCATCGAATGAGTTTTTGTAGGTTCCCGCCATGGAGAAATCGATCGATGATACATAATTTTCATCGATCGATTATTGCACTCATATATCGATCGACAACGAACCGTCGATCGATATCGCAGCTACACCATCGAACCTCACTGATTTCCTATCTTCGTTTATGGTTTTTGGTTGCAGATGTATGAAAGGAGGACAATGAGGAGGTTCGACGTCGGCGGCAGTAGCACAGCTCCGCCACCACCACCGGTTCGCAACCAAGATCCTTGGCCACGCGAGCGCGAAGACGAACCCATCCCGCTGTTTGACCACTTCGATGACCCACGCAAAGCAGCAAAGAGCTTAAAATGCAGAAACCGCGCGATCTCAGACTCGTGGGACGACTACGACAACATATTCTTCAACGAGTGGCTGAAGGTTTCTATCGAGACAACACGATTTGTCGACCCAGACGTGATACGCTTGCTCGGCATCAGATCAGACCTCGAGGACATGTTCGTGGAGCTGGGTATGGGAAACATGGCCACCAACCCACAGGACCTCTACCCGGAGCTGGTCCGTCAGTTCATGGCCACGGTGCAGATCTATTACCACAACGAGAGGGCAAAGCGAGCAAGCGACGGTACCTTGACCTTTTTCATCCGTGGCATCCGTTACAGAGTCCCTAGTCCTTGTCTCGACTCTCTGATCTACGGGTTCCAGAACACGGAGCTCGAGCACACTGTAGTACCCGGTTTCGAAGGGAGATCGGCGTTTTGGGGACACATAGCTACAATCTTCTTCGACTCGGGCTCAGCTCTTCAGACAGACATCCATCACCCGACTCTGCGCTACTTCATGAAGGTCCTTGCAAACACTCTATTGTGCAAGATGGAACCTAGTAAGGTACGGGTACAAGAACTTACATTGGTCTACTACGCGGTGAGGAGCTTGGTTCCCTTGGAGGGCATGGAGGAGCCCGTAGACGACGAGTTGCCCAACCTTGGAGCCATTTTCGCTGAGCATCTTGCCAATCTCAAGATGCGGCCGATCCAGTCATCTGGAGCGAAGAAGGAGACGGTCGGGAGTCTACTTACCCCGATCTTAAAACATTGCGGAGTCCCGTTAGACGATGCTGCGATGGATGACCGGATCGTCTACATGGATGCAGCGCACCTCACGAGCGGACAGTGGCTAAAGGATAACCGTTACTGGAGCTTCTGGGATGCAGACGGACTGCACTTGGTGGAGCTGTCACTCCGTGCACTCACGGACTTTGACACAGGCCTCCCCAACATCCAGTTCCATCCTGACCCATGCCTCCTCCGTGCCCCATCGACCATGCCGCAATGCTACATGGTCCAGCGCCCTGGAGGACCTCAGCCGGATCAGCCTGAGGCCGCAGTTCCGCCATTCCCGCCTATGCTAGACATGTCTACACGCCCTGAGGGAGATTTCTAGCGCGTCGTAGTCGATGCTCTCACCGCCATCTGGGCTAGAGTATCGAGATGCCACTGTTCGAGCAGGAGGAGTGTGCGAGCCAGCTCACCATCAGCAGCAAGACCATCACGCCAGTGTATACCAAGCACGAAGACAAGCAGTTGTGTCAAGTTTAGTGTTGGAGGTCAGCTTTGGTTCGTTCACACAATCTCAGCAAGTGTGAATAGTTGACAGGTTGATCCACTCTAGTATTTTTAGTACTATCTTCAATCAGTAAGTCTAGAATGGTGCTAAAGAGTGGTTAGATAACAAGAAAAAATCTAAAAGTTCATTATTCCCTTCTTGACTCAATAAAAACTTTTTGAAAAACGTTTTAATAAGACTCATAAATAAATTACTATCAGTAAACCTCCCCCCAGACTTAATTGTCCCCAAAACTACATTGTCCCCAGTGTAAATTCAGTCGGAGTTATGGTGATAACTAAATCATAAGGACTCAATGTAACAAGTTAGAACGATATACCAGACCATAATGGATGTCGACCGATGTAAAGATGTTGATATCGGTCGTGGCAGGTAAGGCAATGTCGATGGATGTCGACAGCTTCTCGTCAGTCGATACTCACGGCAATCATCTACTCGGATCTTTTTTTTATGACCTGCAATAATTAAAAACCAATATAAATAGTATATTAATAAAAACTAAATAAATATTACCTAATAGTGGGCTGCCTCCCACTCAGCGCTTTGTTATAGTCATTTAGCTTGACTTTTGGAGGAGATTGGGGTAGTAGTGTTGAAAACTGGAACTTGTTGGAAAACAAGTATCCATCTCTTCTCTGCGCTTGTTGAACCATGTACAAGTTACGTCTCTCATTACTTCATCCCCTCTGCGCCATTTTTCCTTCATTCTTGCAGTTCTGTTTTCCATTCTCTGCAACCTATCTCCAAGACTCTCAAGGTTGAACTAATGTCTTCTAAGTGTGGCGTAAGTGTCAGCTGAGATCTCCTCTCCATTGTAATGTGTATCAGACATGCCTGATTTCACGTTTGGTACTAGCCGGCCTCGGTTTGTAGCTTTGTCGACCGATGTCTGTCTACGAATGTCAGCCGATATGTTGTTACGTCTGTCGATCGATGTGGATGCTTCTGGTCGACGGGCAATGTAACTCTGAAAATCTTGTTGAGACTTCATCGGAGGTGAGTGTGGTGGACTGTTGTCGACCGATGCTGGTAAGCGTTGGTCGATCGATGTTGGTAAGGGATTATCGATCGATGCATGATGCCTTATGTCGATTGATGTATGGCGAGAAGCGTTGGTCGCTTGCTGAATTCTGGCTATGTCTTGCCTCATCTCTTCCATGTATGTAGTTAACCAACCGATGATATCATTCAGTGGATGGTAGACACCATCAAGCTTCATCTGGAAATCACCTTCATACTTCTCTTGGGCTCCACAGATTCCATAAAACATCTCATTGATCTCGTCCTTGGTGTAGATCTCTGGTACCAGCTTGGTTTGTGTAAATAAGCTAGCATGTTCAGAAGACATATGTAGCTTGGCTCATCTCTCGAAGCACTTTCCAGAAGCTTTCTAATCTCCTCCTTGGACACACTGATGATGTGTCCATCCATATCTCTTGCACATCCCTGATCATCTCTGTAGATTCCATACTCGTCCTTGTTTTCTCAATAGAATTATCTGGCCCCAAAAAGGTCAAAAGCTCTTCTGCCGAATTCTGGATGTCTATCGATCGATGGTGGCATGTTTACATCGAACGGTTTCTTCTTGGCTCTCTCGATCGATGCCTCTATCTCTCTGTCGAACACTGCTCATCTATCTACATCACTGATTCGGCTGGAGCTGGTTCCTTTTCCATAAGCTTCTGCAAGAAGTGAATCTGTTTCCACTTGTGCCTGAATCTCTGGTTTTAGAGGACGAAATTTGTAGACTAGAATTCCTTTCTTTCTGTATTCTTCATCATACAAATCATCAGGGGTTTCAGGTGGTGCATCGTTTACTGCCATGATGGGGTTGTAGTAATCGTTCTCCCAATCGGCTGGACTACTATCGATCGATTCTTCATGTGGTGTGTCGGTCGATTTCTGATGGCCACTGTCGATCGAAGTTGTAGTGTGGGTTTCGTTCAACGCCAAGTATTCTGTCGCGTATTCCACTCCACAGTGGCAAGCTGCAATGATTCCTGGATCATTGATTCTCATGGAGGACGTCTGTGTCTTCTTGACTAGAATGGAGTCGTAGTAGGTATGAGGATCTATGAGTGTCAAGCACAACTGATTGGATTGCAGGTTGCAT
>NC_027749.1:37201319-37227488 GCF_000695525.1 Brassica oleracea var. oleracea
ATGGGAACTCAATACCCTTCACCGTGCATCGTATTGCGAATTGCCCATAATCACTCTTCTTCTTTAATGTAACCCTCTTCCTCATCTTTTCTCTAGCTTCACCGAACATTCTCTTGATGTCTTCTTCTTTCTCCCTTGTCTCTCTGAAGAACATCCACAATCTGTGAGTATAATAAGACTCCTCAAACGGCTTATCTATAGGAATCCTGAAGACTCTTTTTTGGAAACTTTCCTTTTCCTTATCATTGGCCCCCCTCTTCAGATGCTTCTCCACTTTTTCCTTTCTTTTCCTTAGGGTTTTTCCCATTGGAACCCTATCGACTTCCATCGAATCTTCTCCATCATCTGAAGGTATCATGACGGTCTCTGGTGGGTTGTCTGAAGGTTTAGGTTTGGGCCTGAGTTCATTAAGACGTGCAACATCTATCTTTGGCATCTGCACTGGGTACGTAATAGGTGCTCGTCGATCGATGGACGATGTCGGTTGTCGATCGATGTAGACATTGGTTTGTCGAACGATGGTGGTGGCAGCATGTCGAGCAATTCTTATATTATCAGGATTGGGCGGATGTGGGTGTTTTACTGCGAACTCCTCGTGAGTTAGAATCCTCACGGCATTGCAAGATCTAGTTGACTATGTAGGTGTCATTGATCGATGCTCTGGAGATCCTATCGAACGATTTGGACTGGGGACCGTCGATCGATGTTCATGGTCTGGCGTCGATCGACACCAGTGCGATCCGCCGAAGCTCATCAGACTTTCTACTGCGAAATCTCCTTCTTACAGCTTCTCTTCCTTCACCACTTGCCATAAATCATCCCCAATTATGGCATTCACGTGGTGTTTCATCACATCATCTCCTACCCCTTTTGTCAAGGCTTCTTGCCTGTTAACAGCTTCTTCTGTCTAAACAACCTGCATCTCCAGCTTCTTCACATGGGTGCTCAAAGTTTCAAACTTTGTGTTCAGGTTGGTGTAGACAGAATCAATCTTCCCATTGAAGTCCACTGTCATGCGCTGCTGTGCCTCAAGAACCCTATCAAGCATCTCTTCGATCTTGCTCTCTTGAGTTAGCGGCAGTGGCTTCTGGTAGTAGAAATTTCCATAACTCATGTTGTTGCTGTAGTTGTTGTTGTAGTTGTTGATGTAGGGTTTCTGGTACTGCGAACTCTAGTTTAAATTACCCCTATTTCCATTGGAATTTCTGTTTCCCCGCTGGTGTTCAGAACCTTGGAATCCAGTTCCACCAATGAAATTCACCTCTTCTTCTTCCTCTGCTCTACCCTCTGTGTCTACAGTTTATGCATCTTCAACCAAGCAGACATACTTCCTAAGAAGCTTGTGAACACTGTCCAGCTTTGCCTTCACCTCATCCATCTGATCATTCCTAAGGATGGTGGCAGACATTTTCCTTTCAAAATCAGTGTTATTGGTGTTGTTGCTAGATGCTAGGTTTTCAATGACCTTCACTGCCTCCTCTGGATTTCTGGTATTGAAGTTCCCATTGCTGGAAGCATCAAGAGTCATCTGGTACTGCACCGCGATGCCTCTGTAAAAAGTACTGAGCAGTTGTACTTCATTGAATCCATGGTGTGGAGAGTCTCTCTTATAAGACTTGAATCTGATCCAAGAGCCTCTGAATGATTCTGCAGGCTCATGAGTGAATGTAGCAATCTTGCTCCTCAAGTCTTCATCACGCGCTTCATCAAAGAAATTGCATAAGAATGCATTCTTGATGTCGCTCCAGGATGTGAGAGATCCTGGTGGTAACTGCTTAAGCCAATGCAAAGCTTCTCGAGCAAGTGAGAACTTGAAGAGCCTGCATAGGAGATAATCCTCAGGGACTCCCTTGACTTTAATAGCAGATATCAGATTTTCGAACCTCTCCAGATGGTCCATAGGATGCTCGTGAGATAATCTATGGTAGGGTATCTGTCCCACGAGTGTGTAGTACTGCGCCTTCAACTCGAAATCCTTCTGAATAATGGGAGGACGAATGGCTGATCTGTTGGTTTAGAACTGATCTGGACGGTTGTAGTCAGCCAATGTTTTGGGTCGCACAGCCTCATCTACAGGTAGAGTACTTCCTGTAGCATTAGCATCAGACCAGGGTTGCAGCCCCCTGAGCATCTATCCTCTGACATGCTGCATTACGCAGATGACCCTCCTGGTCATGCAGGTCTCCTCTCTCATCTCGTACAAGTATCAAAGTCGCAACCATGTCTTGTGACTCAGTATCGGTCGATGTCCGGGCTGGAGTATCGATCGATGTCGGATGAAAGATGTTGGTCGATGGAAGATGAGTGTCTTCGGTCGACGGTGGTGAGCGAGTATCGGTTGACGGGACTAGTGTCTGGGTCAACGGTGGTTGAACGAAATCGAGTGACGAACAAGTGTTGTTGTCGATCGATGAGGAGCGCGCTTCTTTGCGGATTGAACGCTCCAAACTGGCAGGATCTGGTGAGAATAGCAGTTGGGTTTCCTTGTTGCTTCTAGTACTGCTGGGCATGTACCTGAAAATCCAAGAAAAAAAAAATTATGTCAGAAACTTAACAAAAATTAGATTGAATAGGCAATCAAAGCTCCCGGCAACGGCGCCAAATTTGATACCACTCAAATTACCCTAAGGAGTGATTTATACTCTCTCAATGCAAAGCTTCTCGAGCAAGTGAGAACTTGAAGAGCCTGCATAGGAGATAATCCTCAGGGACTCCCTTGACTTTAATAGCAGATATCAGATTTTCGAACCTCTCCAGATGGTCCATAGGATGCTCGTGAGATAATCTATGGTAGGGTATCTGTCCCACGAGTGTGTAGTACTGCGCCTTCAACTCGAAATCCTTCTGAATAATGGGAGGACGAATGGCTGATCTGTTGGTTTAGAACTGATCTGGACGGTTGTAGTCAGCCAATGTTTTGGGTCGCACAGCCTCATCTACAGGTAGAGTACTTCCTGTAGCATTAGCATCAGACCAGGGTTGCAGCCCCCTGAGCATCTATCCTCTGACATGCTGCATTACGCAGATGACCCTCCTGGTCATGCAGGTCTCCTCTCTCATCTCGTACAAGTATCAAAGTCGCAACCATGTCTTGTGACTCAGTATCGGTCGATGTCCGGGCTGGAGTATCGATCGATGTCGGATGAAAGATGTTGGTCGATGGAAGATGAGTGTCTTCGGTCGACGGTGGTGAGCGAGTATCGGTTGACGGGACTAGTGTCTGGGTCAACGGTGGTTGAACGAAATCGAGTGACGAACAAGTGTTGTTGTCGATCGATGAGGAGCGCGCTTCTTTGCGGATTGAACGCTCCAAACTGGCAGGATCTGGTGAGAATAGCAGTTGGGTTTCCTTGTTGCTTCTAGTACTGCTGGGCATGTACCTGAAAATCCAAGAAAAAAAAAATTATGTCAGAAACTTAACAAAAATTAGATTGAATAGGCAATCAAAGCTCCCGGCAACGGCGCCAAATTTGATACCACTCAAATTACCCTAAGGAGTGATTTATACTCTCTCAAATAAGAGGTCGATTTGTAGTACTTAGGGATCGAATTCACAGGGAGCTAGAGAACCTAAGAAATCTAATATGATTTGTTAAGCAGGATGTTTTAATGATTTAAATGTAAACTGCAGTTTTTAATCAAGCAAGTGTTAGCTCAATTGATCGGTTGAGGTTTTGGTGCTTAAAAGGAAATAGCTAGACTTAGGGTTTTTATTCAGGAAACTTGATATTATAATCGTACAGATGCCTAATGAGTTGCATGCATGATAATGTAAAGCTCAACTACTTAGTCAACAAGTCTATCAGCTTTCGCATGTTTGGACTTGTCTATTAGCTAGATCTAATGATCTCAACTATCGTCTGTCGATCAATCAAAAAGTGTCGATCGATAATCCTAGAGGGATATCGATCGATTCACATTTCGCTCCATCGATCGATTATTCAATAATGATATCGATCGACGTGCTTCTAGTTAAGCTTTATGCGCGGGTTGAATGGTAACTTACTAAGCTCACTAGATCAGCTCTCGCCTTACTCATAGCATGAAACTTAGCTGAGTTAGAATGTTTTCAGGATGAGAATGAAGCTCTCGTTTTTATCTATCAATCCTAGGGCAAGTTCTAGGTAGCTAATCTAGAAACAGACATTAATGAACATTCCTAATGACAATTACCACAACTCAGCAATCTATAGTTGGGGCTAATCCCTCCTAACCTATTTAACCCCTAAAATCTAACAATGGAACTACTCAGACATGGCTAAGCAATTCATAACAACAATTAGGTAAGAAAACTCATTAGAATAGTAAATAGATATTAATGGAGTTCCAATCACAAATTATAACTTTGGATCTTCTCTCCAATCTATCAAAATCCTAGAAAACCTTGCTGTGAAAATAATAAAACAAGAAAGCACAGAAAAGCACACTTTGCCTCTAACATGGTGGCAAAGCTTATATAATTAGGTTAAAACTCGTCAGGGATAATCTTGTAAATTGGTGAAGACTTGGGCTTCAAGTCGGCTGTGACCAAACGGGCTTTCTGCGCGCTTCGCTGTCGATCGATGTCAAGACATGAACATCGATTATTCCTCTTCAATATCGACCGATGGTCGAGCTCGATGGTCATCTCAGGTGTTTGCTCCAAATATCTCCAAAATACTCCAAAATCATCACTTATCTCCAAATCACTCCTGATCATATAAATATTCTAAATAAATTCTATAATATAATAATTAGTAGCTAAAACACTTATAAACCATGGATAAAAGTGGGTCAAATCCATGGTCTATCAATATGCCTTCAAGTTGTCTATCTGTCAAACCAGTAACCTGAGTGGATAAATCTTCAAAGGCATGAATATACTGAGCTGCAGTACCCATTTGTTTGATAGCAAAAAACGGCTGGCTAGGGTCCCCAAACATTTCTTTGCTAAACCTTGCTATTATCTTCTCTTTCAACTCAATCCAGCTCCGAAAACCTTTGCGATGTGTCTCACTGTTAAACCAGCTCAGAACATCGCCTACCAAGCTCACTGAAACTACCTCTAGCTTCGCTTTCTCATTATAATCTCCAATTCGAAAAAAACTCTCCGCTAGAGCGAACCAGCCATACGCATCCGCCCCATCAAAGATAGCCAGCTCTACGCGTTTCAACATTCGTTCTCTATTCTCTACTACCGTGTTCCGATCAACCATATCATCATGCCTAACGCTACAGCCAGGTTACGAGTTCGGTGATGTACCTGATAGTTAGGATGACGATGCGGAGGTGGTGATTCGTTGGAAACATCGATCGACTTCGATAACTTCTTCTCCAACCTTTCACACATCTTTTTGTAACACGCTTCGATCTTCGCCTCCAGCGATGCTCGATTCGCGACTCCATCGCCTTCACATTCTTCTCCAATTCGGAAAACAATTCTGGGAATCGTCAATTCGTATCTACCTGAGATGATGTAAGCTTCTAAAACTTCGTCGATAGCACTTCCAAGGACACCGGTGAATCCGATTAACTAACCCCGTCGTTTTTTGTAGATTTTGGCATCTTTGTGCAATTTTCTCGATCCAGAACGTTCACTCAGCACCAATTTGATATAACTCAGATGTATATTGATCAACAACCACCCAACCTCCCTCTCTTAGTCTCTACAGATCAGAGAACTAAGCCAATTACAATTTTGCTCTCTAATGAGAAGCAAGCCCAAGACTCACCAACTAACTGCCTAACATATTCTCCTTTGGTGCTTTTATATACTCAAGGCCCAAGTACAATTCAACGACTCCTTTAGACGAATCGTAACAACTTCATAATAACTACTGCCACGCCATACCGCTTCTGCGAAGTCCTCCTCAATCCTCTGTTCTTCTTCTTCCTCTATCTTCTATTCATCCTTTCTCTTCCTCACATAAATTCTCCGAAGCATATCAGCGAGCCACCAGAGTATTAGACTCTCTTAGGGACCTCTGCACCAAAGAATCTATCGGATCCGCTAGGAGGGGGTGAGACAACTAACAGCACATCAAACGATTCCTCCTCCCTCGAGTAGCTCAGACTTCAAGAGGGAGGAGAACCGAAATAATTTACGGGATGAACGGAAGATCGAAGCGCCTTAAAACCCTAAAAACACAACTTGGTTTCGAGAGGAACTAGAGAGAGTTCGCGTGAATATGTGCCACTCAAAGGCTCTAAACACAATGGACGAACTGTTTATCATCGATATTTCTATCTGAAAAAGATGAAATAAGTTTGGTTTAAACAAAAAGAATACTAAAACAAACACTACAAGAAAACATATTTGTTACAAGGGTGGTTTTCCTTGTTAATTCTTTATAATAGGAGAGTTACAACGAATTAACAAGGAAGCGTGTTTCGTTGTAAAACGTCCGTCGCAATGGAAGATTCGTCGTAACTTCCTCGTAACATTAACGACGAACCAAATTCGTAGTAAAATTGAAAGAGAAGAATTCGTCATAATGTCGTAGTTAGGCTACGCTATAAAAAACTCGTACAGTTTCCTTGTTATGTCGTCTTTAAGTGCTTGTACATTTTACAAGGAATTGACAAGGAAGTCGTTGTAAAGTCCTCGTAATATTTTACGACAAATTTACAATTCTTCCATGTAAAGTCCTTGTACAAGGACTTTACAAGTATGGCTTTGATACAAGAAAACGTAATAAAAATGTATATAATAAAAAATAAATTAATACATATATTAAGCATAATACTAAAACGAGAAAATGAAACAAGGAAAAATATGATTGAAACTTTATTTATAAAAAAAACTTACTTAAAAGAGATTGTAGCAATGTTCTCGATTACAAGGCGAGAGAGTATGTTAGAGCGGATATGAATGAAAGAGTAGAAAAATGAGCGAATGAGAACTTTTTTTACAACTGATGCAAAGACTCCTTTATATAGAAGTTTATAAGGGTACAATTATACGTAAAATAAAAATAAAAGTGGCATATATGAATAACTCCACTAGCAAAAGCTTGCTCCATTAAGCTCCACAATTGTTCCTGTCAGCTGGAAGTGGACCTTGGTCTTCCTGGCTACCGGAGATATCACTTATTTGATGTTTTGGATTTTTATCGGGTATTGCGACAAGAGATCGTGGAAAATATTTGTAACAATGTAACTGTATCCGACAGAGTTGCAACAAAGATGCGTTTTGGATTTTGAGGAGATTTGCATTTCTTGGGGAGAGAGATTTAAACTCCACTCTTGCCAAAAATTTCTTCATCAATATCCGGCACTTGGGACTCTTAATCACTCCCTGAAGTACGAGAGATTTTATCTGATATAGACGGTAGAAATTGTAAGGAGATAGCCTTTTCGTCAGATTTTGCACCTGCCAACATTGCTAGCATTTTGGATTTTTGAGCCAAGAAAAAGGTTGTATCTGGTGTTTCGTTTGGTGTTTGGTTAAGTGTTTTAATTTTTGAGTTTTGTTCTTTATCCAGGTAAGAATATTTGACAGACAAAGGATTGAGGGAATTTTGAACTTACCCCACCGCTTGACTCTGAATTTTCTTCGGATAAAATGAATTGGATCAGAAGTAAATACAAGGGTCCATGAGAATACCCAAGGAAAATAAAATTTTGAGTGGAAGATGGCTAGTTGGGGAAATTTATTTTCTTCTACAGATGGAATGAAATTTGTCTTGAAGATTTGGAATGATTTTTTGGACATTGGATTTAAATATTTCTGTCACAGAACAAATGTAGTTCCACCATGGTATGAACCAATAGGGAGATTTAGATAAGTTACATATGGTGTTAAAGAAGATCAACCACGTCTGTTTGTGTTTAGGAGATTGGATCAAAAAGGAATTGTACCAGTAATAATCCCAATAATTAAAGGGGAAATTGTAACAAGGGAAATTTTTAAGATATTATGGACAATTTATATTGTCGTTATGATCATATTTCCAATCAGATGGCGCAATGATTTTATAGATTTTGAAGGTGGAATAAGCAGCATCGGTGTGGTTTTCGTTTAATTAAAAGTGCTTGAAGAACACTGAATCTGTGATTTCTAAAATGGGTTGAAAGAATAACACAGTTTTATCTGTATTATGTGGTTTAAAGAAATTGTTTTTGTCAAAATATTTTTCGATTGTTAAAAACGGATCAGTGTTTACAAAAAAAAAAAATCCTTTCGGTATTTAAAATATTTTGGTATGTATGATTTTCAAAATACTCCGATGGAGCGGTTTGGAAATCTCCTTCAGAATAATATGTGAATTATTTGAAGGTTTTGAAACAAATTTTGAGGTGTGATTTTCTCTTGAAATCCTTTTTTTAAGGGATCTTGTTATATTTTGAAATAGCTTGAGAAGTAAATTTTTTGGAAGATTATTCCGACTCTTTCTTTGTAAAACTAAGCTCGAAAGCTTTTTGCAATTGTAACGTTTGATTTATGATAGCTTCTGGAGATTGGAGAGATTTTGGGATGTGATAGACCATGGATTTGACCCAATTTTACCCATGATTAATAAGTGTTTTAACTACTATTTATTATATTATAGAGTATATTTAGTATATTTATAGGATCATGAGTGATTTGGAAGAAAGTGATGATTTTGGAGCATTTTGGAGATATTTGGAGTAAGCACCCGAAATGACCATCGAGAACGACCATCGGTCGACATTGAAGAGGAATAATCGATCGATGTTCACATCATGACATCGATCGACAGCGAAGCGCGCAGAAAGCCCGTTTGGTCTAAGCCAACTTAGAGCCCCAATCTTCACCAATTTACAAGATTACCCCTGACTAGTTTTAACCTAATCATATAAGTTTTGCCAACATGTTAGAGGCAAAGTGTGCTTTCTTGTTTTACTATTTTCACAGCAAAGGTTTTCTATGATTTTTAGTAGATTGGAGAGCAGATATTTGTGATTGGAACTGCATTGATATCTATCTATTTATCTATGCAATTTTTATACCTTATTGCTGTTATGAATTGCTTAGCCATGTTTGAGTAGTTCTGTGTTAGATTTAGGGTTTAAATGGGTTATGAGGGATTAGCCCCAACTATAGATTGCTAAGTTGTGATATTCATCATGAGGATTGTCATTAATGTCTGTTTCTAGATTAGCTACCTAGAACTTGCCCTAGGAGTTGTAGACATAAGCGATTCCTTGCATCTCACCCTGAATCCATCCTAACTGAGCTAAGATTGCTAGAGTAAGGCGAGAGCTGATCTAGGAAGCTTAGTGAGCACATTCAACCCGCGCATTAACGCTTGACCAAAAGCGTTTATCGATATTCCAATCGAATAATCGGTTGACGTTTCAACAAGTGTATCGATCGATATTCCTATAGAATCATCGATCAACACTGGTCAATAGACAAAATTAGAAAGCGAGAGCCTAATGGTTTGTTATTAAGTGTTGAGCTCTATAATATCATGCATACAACTTATTAGGCATCTGTAGGATTATAATCCTGATTTCCTGAATAAAAACCCTAAGTCTAGCTACTTTCATCTAAGCACCAAAACCCCAATAAATCAATCGAGCAACCACCTTGCTCACAAACCTGTCTTTTACATTTAATCATAATCTAACCTAGCTTAATCAACTTAATTAGATTTATTGGGTTCCCTAGCTCCCTGAGATTTCGATCCCTAAGTACAACAACTGAACCTCTTATTTGAGAGTGCAATTCACTCCTTAGGGTAATTTGAGTGAGATCAGGGTGTTTGGTATTTCTTCCTTTTTAGCACTCTTTTTTTGTTATTGAGATCCAGGGTTCTGTTTTCGGGTGAGTGTTTGTAGGTTCGGGTTTTTCCGAGATTGGTTCCAGGGAAATTCCCTTGCCTTTGTCAATCATCTTCTTCGGAGACATTGTACGTGTTTTGCAGAAATTCTCGTGTCAAGAAATCTGGGACAAAGTTTGAATCTCCTTTTATAAATTCAGTTTCAAAATTTAAAATACTCAAAATCGCTTGCCATTGCGCAAAAATTTGTTTTTATGCAAGGTTTTCACATCTTTTTGTAAAACATCCTTAGCACTTTTGCAATCAATTCTTAAAAGAATTTTTTTTATTTAAAAGATTGCTTTGAAGTTTTTGAATACATAAAACTATACTCAAGATTTCCTTTTTGATAGTAGAATAGTGCTTTTGGGTATCATTCCAGTGTGATGACGTAAATTGCACAATACTTTTGCGACCATCTAAATTCTTTTGTTTAAGAATAACTCCATATCCTACATCAGAAGCGTTTGTTTCTATGATTTTTTTCTAAATCCGTGCAAACATGGGATTTCTAAGACATGTTTTTTAATCCTTTGAACTATTTCAGTATGTTCTTTTGTCAAAAGAACTAGATTTTTCTTAAGACGATTGTGCAAAGGTTTAGCTATTCTATTTATCTTCGGAAATAAATCTAAAACATAATTGAGACTTCCAAGGAACCTTTGTAATTGAGTTTTATCAATAATTTTGTCTCAAAATTTATTTACAAATTCTAAAGATCTTTCAATAGGGGTTATCTTACCTTGTGATATGTAGTAACCTAAAAATCTGATCTTAGTTTGAAATAGGGACATTTTTTTTTGGAAACAGCAAGACCATTTTTCTCGCAACGTAATAAAATCTTTTGAGATTTTTGAAATGTTTATCAATAGAATGTGAAAATATTAGTATATCAACAATGTAAACAATGCAAAATTTTGAATAATCAGAGAATATATCAATCATGACTCTTTGAAATTCAGAAGGTTCATTTTTTAATCCAAATGGAATTACATTCCATTGGTACTGACCAAAAGGGACTGCAAATGTTGTTTTATAATGATCATTTTAAGATATCTGAATTTGTGAAAATCCTGATTTTTGATCAAACTTTGAGAATATGTGGGCAGAGTAAAGTCTTTGAAATAAATCTTTTTTTATTTGGTATTGGATATCTAATCAATTTTAAAGCAATGTTTAAAAGTTTGTAATTAATTACTAATCTTGGAGTTCCTCTTTCAATGTCAGAAGTTTTATTTACATAAAAAGCAGCACAAGACCAAGGAGATCTTGATTTTGAAATTAATCATTTTCCTAGAAGATCCAAAATTTCTAATTCTGAGTTCATTTGAATTGGACGAGCTTTTGTGGGAATCTCTTTTTTTAAGAAAATTTTCATCATATGGTAAATCAACAATTAGTTGTTTTCGATTCGAAAAAGCAGTTGGTAAATCTGAACAAATTTCTTTCTCAAATAATTTATTTTAAGTTTGAAATTTTTTATTATATATCTTTTGAATTTAATGTTTCTAAAGTCTTTTGAAATAAAACTTCTGATTTTAAATGTTCTATGTGGAAGCTTTTACTATGGATTAAAGAGTTTAGAAAGTTTTCTTGTATTGAACAAGCTTTTATTAAGTTTAGACTTAACTTTTTTGGTGTTTCGAGAAATTAAAAAGATAATTTTATATTTTCATTTTTGATTTTTAAAGGAAATTGCATCATCCATAACTTTATATGTTATGATCAAATTAATAAATGGTGTTCCTAAAGTAACATTTTGATATATATCATCCGTGATAACAAATGCAGTTTTAATAAGGAATGGTTTATGAGACAACTAAAGGTTGTCATTGCTGATGATCATCATTTGGCTTTTATTTCAGACAGATATGGGTCTACCGCTAAGGCTCTTGAGAACGTGTATTCAACAACTAGACATGCTATTTGTAATCATCATTTGTTGAATAATGTTGTAACATATTTCAGGGGGAATGGACTTGATGGATTGGTTTCAAAGGCGTCCAAGGCTTACAGAGTTGCTGACTTTAAAAATTCAATTGCTAATATGTGAAATATCAGTCGAGGAATTAGAAATTACCTAAGAGAGGCTGATGTGCAAACATGGGCTAGATGTCTATTCCATGGATACATATATGACATAAGAACAACCAACCCTGGTGAATCTATCAACTCTGCATTGTGTTCACCGAGAGAGTATCCATACATTCCTTTGTTAGAAAGTATTAGAGAAATGTTGACACGGTGTTTGTTTTAGCGTAAGAAACTTATTTCAAAGTATACACATTCTCTGATCAAAGATGTGGAGAAAAAGATTGATACTAGAATCGAGAAAGGCAAAATATTTGCAGTTTACACTGTCATTGATGGTTGATTGCTTGTTAGAGGTGATAAAACCGACTGCTTAGTTGATTTGGATAGACGGACATTCTCATGTGGAAAGTACAACCTTTTGAAGATCCCTTATAGACACGCAATTAAAGCTAGGTTTCATGTTGGCAGAGAACCACACACATTAACTGATTTGTACATGACTTGATCTTAGAGAGAATCTTATCAGGAAAGCATAAATCACATTGATGTTCATGAGGATGCTGGGTCCTAGCCCTGGGCATTTGGATATTCGGCTCGGGTTCGAGTAGAGCACGTTCGGTTCCAGGTCTACCAGAAAAATGATTCTTATACCCAATAAGAACTTATAAGATTTTGGTTCGGGTTTCATCCGTTCTGGGAAACCGAATACCCACAATGAAGTGGATAATTTTTGGTTTGGATTAAAAAAACCGAATGTACCCGAAATTAAACTAAAAAACCGAAATGAAACTAAAAAACCAAAATTAAACAAAAAACCCGAAATGAAAGAAGACAAACCTATATATGTGTTTAACGTTTGAAGCCAATAACATAGTCCATCACAAACCATAATTCAAAGTTTAAATCATTCAAACTAAGGACACCATATAGTAAATGAGATGAAAAAATATTTAAGAAAATGACACCAACTACAAATCAAATAGTATAAGTAATGTGTAATAAATCGATGTATATAAATATATAATGTATTATTTGGTTACTTCGGGTACCCATTTGGTTCTCGGTTTGGTTTCGGATTTTTGGTTATAGAAATATAGGAACCGTTTAGTTATTTTTGAACTTCGGTTCGGTCTTGGGTTTGATTTTTTTGGTTTGGTTCCGGTTTTGTTTTTGGTTCTCGCTTTTTATGCCCATGGATATTTGGTCCATACCAGAAGATGTTAAGAAAGTCAATGTACTACCACCGGACACAAGAAGATCAGTTGGAAGGAAAAGAAAATGCAGATATGAAACCATTGAAGACAAAATTCGGTCATCCTAAACATCAAAAAAGGAGGCAGCCTCTCAAGTGTTATAAATGTGGTATTAGTGGGCACACCAGAGCAACTTGTGAAATATCTATATAGTCAGTCACAAGTAGTAAGGGTCAGCCTATATATAGTCAGTCACAAATGTTAAGGGTCTGATTTATTTGTGTTTCATGCTCGGTTTATTTGGTGTTTAGGCCATAACATGGTTTTTTGTGTTACAGGTTTCAACTTCTCGTGTGCAAGTGGTGGTAATGGGCATCTTATTTTGAAGTACAACTAGTGCATTGTTATCATGTTTTTTTATGAATTTTGGTTCTAAAAACTTCGAACTTTGTTTTCAGTTTCATTGTTATATATTTCTATTATGTTTCATATGCTTTTTGGTTCTAAAAACTTTTAAAGTTGTTTTCAGTTTCATTGTTATCGTGTTTGAAAGTTAATGTCAGTTTAACAGACTACATTATTCAAACAAGATAAATATAATTTCAGTTAAGAAGACGGCAAAGTAAGAACCAGAAAAATCATCTTATTCATCTTGCAGTAACATAATCGTTGCAAACATTAAAAAAAAAAAAAGTAAGAACCAGTAGATTGAGTTCATTCATTCTTGGTAATTTAATCTTCCAAAAATTCATAGAATAGTTCCTAAACAACCTACTTCAAGGAAATTTTTATGTGTCCTAACTTCTTCCTCTACCGTCTTTTTCAAACTCTTTTTCAGATCTTCAATATCTTCCGCAATTCTCCCTTGCCCAGCATTTACGGTTCAAATCTCATCAAGCATTCATCAACCCACTTAAATAGATGTTGCTCCTTCTTTTGCTACATTGAAAACAAGATCAAGTCAGGAAAAAACGATAATCGAATCAAAAAACACATCAAAGATATGAACGAAACGATAACCGCATCACAAAACTAAATCGAATATATGAACCACAATACAAATGAGTAATTGAATCACAAATCAAATCGAAGATTGAATCACAATAAAAATCAAAACGATGAACAAACACATCATATATCATAAACAATATAAAACTATGAACTTGTGACCCAATCTCCCATCTATAGAACCGTCGGTATGGATTCTTATATTATCTCAAATAAAATATCACAACCCATTTCCCACACCAGCACCTAGATGGTATCCCATGTAATCGCCTTGTAGTAGTCATGATTGGGAGAAACAGATTTGGAGAGAAAACGGATATTGGCGGAAAAGAGGAATCAGAAAAATGACAAAAATCGGGTTTTTTTGTCTTAAATATGTCTGCATTTGGTTAATAGTGGATCTAATTCAGGTCGGGTATTATGCATGAGTTGGATCCTGATGTCGGGTTTAGGAGGGACATAGTTATGAATATTGTGTTTCATTCATGATATATACTCGTGGAAGAGAATTAGTCAAACTATTTTGATAACTCTAGTGTCTATACAATAGTGTTTTGATAACTTTAGGGACGTTTTTGTTGTGTTTAGTGTTGTTTTACCTTATGGTCTCATTTAGTTTAGTGGTTTCGTTTAGGGTATGTTTAGGGTCTCGTACATGATTTGTTTAGAGTCTCTTTTAGGGTATGTTTAAGGTTTGTTTGGTTTTATGGTAGTTGTTTGGTGTAACATTCATAAGCTAAACTCATTGTGAAAACCATAAAAATAAGAATAAAAAACCAAACATTTTACATTAGATTAAGCATTCTAACATTCTTGTTCCTAAAACCTAGAATAAAAAACAAACTTTTTACATTGGTTTAAACATTCTAACATTCTTATTCCTAAAAATCAGGTCCAACACTTTAATAGATTAAACAACTCTCACAAAATCTCCTCTACAACCGAAGAAACGAGACACTCTGAAGGTTCATACTTTTACAGACAAAGGACCAATTCCGGGTCATTAGCTCCTTCCCGAAGATCTCACAAAACTTTGTGGCGAGCTGCTTTGATGTTATCATCAGTCACTAAGGACAACTTCAACCCAAGCAAGTGGCACTCAATGAACTTTAGTGCGTAGGTACAACCCCCAAATGCACTTTTTTCAGTCTTCCAACAGGGACATATGAAACATTATATGCACTGACATTGAAATCCTTTTGGTATGTCATTGGCTGAACTGCTTTGACGTTACGAGGAACCAGGTTTGAGAATGCTTCCACCTCGTTGCACCTTTTACATCGGTATTACAACGTCTTTACAAAGAAATAAGTTAGGTATAGCTGACTAAAAACACATTTTCACAAACTACTTCCTTTTTACTCATATATTCGTCGTTAAACAAATGTAAAGTCTATCGTTGTAAAACACTCCTTATTTTACAACGGCTATATAACGAATCATTTAAGTCATCGTAAAATCGTTATAAACTTACATGTGCTTAACGACGAATCTTCTTCCTCTTAAATTTACTTCGGCTTTATGACGAATCTGTATTCCATGTACACTACTTGTTAAATCGCCGTTAGTTTACGACAACCATTTTTCTTCGTAAATTTTTCGTAGTAAATCATATGTTTTCTTGTACTGTATTATTAAAATTTGTGGCATTAGTAGGACACAATGATCCCTTAACCGAAAGCAGAAGTTCAGACTTTGAATATGATAATAATAAAGCGGATGTTAAAAAGAAATTTTGAGAGCTTTACGAGCAATAAGTCAAATTTAGCCATGAAAATCTATAGTTTATCAAGAAAAAGAAATGTTAAAAGCTCAAATTAAAATCATGGAAATTGATCAGATATCAGATGAAAGAGAGAAAGGAATATCGTGGAAACCTTAAATGACGATATTGCTCAAGTTTTGTCTGAATAAATTAGTATGAATAATTTTTTGAAGATAAGATTGGAAAATGGGGTTACTGAGAAACAAGACAAAAACTGATAACTTGAACAAAACCTGAGTGAGAATCAAAAAATTATTTGTATATTAAATAAAGGGAGAAAGACTTTGGATCAACTTCTGATTACGGGACAACCACCAAAAGTTAACTGGAGTTTAGACTACAATGGATCTTCCACATCATACAACAATGAGACTAGAACTGTCAAAAGGGCCGTCCAGAGCCCATTTGAGCTTGACCAATCGGACCATTTCAGTTGTCGACAGTAATAGGTGGTCCATATTGGATAATGGTCCAAAAAATGCCCAAGACCAGTAAAAACCATGTCCAAATGGACAAGCCCATGGACACCCAATAATACTTTTATAATTTTATACTTTTAATTTCATAAACTCTGTAAATTACTTATTTGTACTTAATTTAATTTAATAAAATCTGTAAATTATTTATTTGTACTTAATTTAATTTTATAAAATCTGTAAATTATCTTTTTTTTTTTTGTAAAACAAGTAATGTCTAAGTTTATCCTTGCAATTTTAATCTTTATATTTGCATAAACAACTCGTACAAGCATAAACCTAGACATTGACTAGACATTGATGACATTATAACAATTGACTCTTAATCTCTTAAACTATAAACATACACACTAAACAATTTGTGATCAAAACTTCAAAGTGACCATATTACATCACATTTTCAAAGAGATTATGCAATCAAACTCAAACACAACATTAAAATACTTTTAACATATGACAGAACCAAAGTCTGTAACTCGCAATATCAAAGTTTCAAACATATCAAAGTCGAAAACTCACACAAGAACAAACTCTTAAACATAACAAAGTCTCAAAGAGCTCTTTTCTCTTCCTAAGAGGCAAGCTCAATCTCATCACCAATTTCTTGAAAGCCACAAAATCAGTTTCTTGCACAGATCAAAGTTTGAACATTTGTGGGTAAAAGACAACTTTTATACTTGTTGAGAACCCGGCTACCAATACTAAATGATGATTCCAACGCCCATTGTGATAGGGATATCGAGGACATCGCAAGCCATTGATGACAACTCTTTAAAGCGGCTTGAATTGTCTTTTCAGTATGAAACAACATCCAAACTTCTAAAGGTGTCCATCTCAACCACTGGCTTGTCCAAGTTTGTGTCTAATGGTGATTTCCCACTACCACCCTCTTTTAAGAAAATTAAGCATAAAACCCTGTAAATAACAACAAACAATGATCAAAGTCAACAAGTGTGAAACAAACGTGTCTACAAGTCTCAGAATTGTGCATTCATTATTTTATAACTGCAATTTAAGAGATACAAAAAGTTTGATTCTCGTACCACTAACCAAAATATTATAAGTCATGTATTTTTATCTTAACTTGACAGCACTAAAAGTCTACAAGTATATAGGTCATAAGCAAACAAATGTATCGCTAGTGTCAGGGACCTAAAAACATCATCAGTATAAGCTCGGTTTCCTTCAAAAACAACCGTAGAGATACATTTCCTAACAACATGATTCTCATCTAAAGAAGATAACCTTATCATGTATGTAAGATATCAATTTCTCAACAACAACACACTTCGTAACAAAATAAACATCACATCTCAAAGAAAACCAAGCAAAAGTCATCAAACAAGATTTCTAAACAGTCACCACAGCTGAAACATAACACCAACACATGTTCACCAACGCGAGATAATCTACTCTTCATCCCCTTAATGCAAGCTTTCACCAAAGTTCATCAACTTGAACCAAAAAAATTCAAGAAACTCTCAATTGAAAAGCAGATCAAGGTGTCTGAAATCTGAAACAAGCATGTCTACAAGTCTTAAGTCTAAAATCTGAAAAAACTATGCCTATAAGTACATAAATATAAGTTGGAACAAAACCAGAAAAGTAGTATAAACTTACATCATATCCTGAAGGGATGCTGCTTCGAAGAACATATGAAGTAGGTTCTCTTGATGCTTATGTCTTTCTTATATGCTCCAAAAATCTTGACCATCTTGCCATGCACATACTCCAAGTTCAATTTGGTAGTGTCTGGATCTAGAATATTGTAACAATATTCTAGAAAAGCAAACTTCAGTTGAGGATCAAGTACTGCCGCAATTGCTAATATGTCACTCAACTCTTCCCAGTATTTGTTGAATTTCTCTTTCATAGCCTTCACCATTTCCAACCATGATGTTCAAGAAAGCTTGAAGCTGAACCAAAACAAAACCCACATAATGCACAAGTGATGTTCTTGGTTGTAACATAACTCCGTTCAATAAATTCTTCAATTATGATTTTATTGCAAACATAAGACTATGGATACATGTGCAAAAACTTCAATCAAATTACATGGATAACATGTTCATGACACAACCATTACACTGTCAGCTGTTTGTATATTAATTCAGACCAAAACAAGGGAGCTAATTTCTTCACAGTACACAACAGATCTCAAAAAGATCTCTAAAAACGTAACGCAACTCTACCTACTGACAAGGGCGATATGAAAATGTGAGGCACATATTCACTAGAGAGTAGGTGTACAATACAAACACTGAGACGAAGAATTGGCAAACCTTGAATGGAATTATACCAAGAAATCTGATCGGGAAGGAAACGGGAAGGATAGGAGAAAAATTCCTTAAGACACCTCGATGAACCCTTCTTATGAGCAGATGACGCCTTCAGCTTCAATCAAAAACCTTCAATAAAAAATGATTTTGGTTAAAGGGTTTCACTCAATAGGATATCGATAAAACTATAAGGATTTGAAACTTACGAACTTGATTTACGGATGCGGGTTAGGGCGTGACTGTAAGACCCGATCCTGGATTCCTCAATCCAACCATACTGCAGTCTCACCAAACAATCCTAACCAGTTAGATTCCATTAATCCTGATTCAAGTGCAATATTTACTAAGTATTTATCAGTGTTTTGAGGTTCATTGTTACAAAACTTAAACAATCAGAATCAATAAGGCAAATAGATACTTCATAGATAGATAAACAGAATCAAACATCATTCATTCGTTCAGCATAAATAAGTTGCACATTAGGCTAGCATAAGTTCACAACAAGCACAATAGGTTATTAGTATTTCACATCTGTCAAAAATGACTCATTCACCACACATCTTCCCACGGCTGGAGTCCTCACAGTCTCTTTCCTTTACCACGGTCCATGCATGTACCTGAGTCCAGCACATCACAAACACAACACATGATCAGATTAATACACAAGAATCTATCACACTGCATGGCTGGATCATGTCAAAACATCAAATTACTCATCAGGCCAAAATATGACATATTTCAAAAGTGCTTCAAAAATTAATTAAAATTCATGAAAACACATGATAAATCTCAACTAAGAGATTCCCATGATCAGAATCCAATGAATCGACCCAGACCTTATGGATCCTAATCACGATCAGTCCAACCGATCACAAATTGACATCATCAAATCAATTCCTAAAAATTGATTAAAATTCATGTAAACTCATGATAAATCTCAACTAAGAGATTCCCATAATCAGAATCCAATGAATCGACCCAGACCATATGGATCCTTATCATGGTCAGTCCGGCCAAAGCCATAAACTGTCATCAGTTCTTTGATCCGGCCAATGCCTAGGATCAGTGACTCCATATCTGAAACATCAACATACAATACCACAACAGGAAGTGGATGAAGAACAGATTATAAGATCAGAGATGGGTGTAACCAAACGAACCAGACCGAACCATACGCACAGACGGTTCATCCGCCGGCTTCCGGTGGTTCTCGGCCACACCTCTCTCCTTAGGGTTACGATCTCCAAGGGCTGTCTCCTTCTCCTTCTCAATCTCCTTCTCCTTGTCTTTCTGCCTAGTATCCATCCTCTTGATCTCACAGACAAACTCCACCGTAAACAACCACGAACCACCACGGATCAGATCGCCCAACCGTCGGTTTGTCTCTCTTTTCTCTCTGGAAGTTTTCCTGAGTTTTCTGTCTTCTCTGGAATGATATTTTCGACAGAGACAAAGAAAAATAAAGAAGAAATCGACCATAACCGCCCCATAACTGACTGGACGAGCAGTTACCAAAAAGATAACCAAAAGGGGCAGTTTTCCCCATAACTGTCGCCCCGTAACTGCCCTTGGCGGTTTCTCCCTGTTCTTCCTTTTCCCCCAAATCGATTCCTTAGCCCTTGCTCAACTCCTGGTCCGACCTATGATACACATGAAGTAACCGTCACACTTGGACCCCCGGCTCGGTCCATAACCGCTCGGACCCGACCACACTGGTTTGGACCGGAACACTCCTCCCAGCTGAGGTGAGCAGACCACCAACTGTTCCCAGCTGAGTGAGCTAGTCTTCCAGCTCCTATGAGCTGATTAAATCAAGGTGAACTGATTTCCAGCTGCACCTATCTGACTGAGCTTGATCGGGACCTCGTCCAGCTCCCGGTTCATTCGTCCAGCTCCTTATTACTTGTTTCCCTCATATTATGGTTAAGTTTTAGGTTCATGATGCCCTTAACCTTCCTTTTGGACCATGATACGCTTGTCTCAAGGTCTTACGACCTGACTGGTGCGTCTCCTCGCACCATGGTCCGTTCGGACGATCCTATCTAGGATCGGGGACATGACAGTGACCATGGACCACCCGTATAAGTTTGGACATGGCGAGCCCACGGACGGCCCGACCAGTTGACAGCTCTAAATGAGACCACCATCTTTGTCCCAGCAGCAATAAAGCCAGAAGAAATTCTCAAAACAGTCATGCCAACTATTACTGAATACAAACTAGTGACTCATGGAAGGATAAATCGAAAAAGATGTTATGTGTGTGGAAAATCAGGACACGAAAAGTACATTGCTATAAATGCCTAAGAAGGATAACGCAAGCATGGAATGTTGGAAAGTGCTTTATGGAGCGTAATTGATATAGAATAGTGTGGATTTTCAGAAGGGACATGTACTCTCTCTGGACATACACATGAAATTGAGGATATTGTCTGCAACGTCGTTATGATGACCACAACTGATAAGACTGATGGTGAGAAAGTGGATAATATTGCATATACCTTCGATCAGTACAAGAAAACATGCGCATAACGACAAAATTTTTTGACAAATTTTGGTCTTCGTAAATTGAGGATGAGGTGACCACGACATTATGAAGAAAAAACAATAGTAGGAAAGTCGATGTAATTTTATGAGGAACGTCTTTGTGAGAGATGTTTAATCGCATTGTTGATTCAGTCTTCATCTTGATCCAAGACATAAGGAGCGCTTGGATCGTCCACCAATCTTCTAAGTCGGAAGACCCCTCTTCTGGTTGCTTGATAGATCCATTAAGAAATCCAAATTTTTTGCGAGACCAGAGTGTTGTCTTAATCCCACAAGCCCAATCATCATAGTTCATTCCTCTCACTAGAGGATGTGAAATCACAGCTCCTGGATTATGTACAGAGGTCAAGTCATATTGTGAAATCGTCCGCCTCACTTTGTTCCATATCGGATTTGTGAGCGGAGCACCAGTCGGGGTTCTTCAAGGAATCTCACCGGACTTATGATCCCGGTTAGGGCGCTTTAGACTAAGCCTATATGCTCAAAACCTAACAACAATGCCAGTAATATTGGAATCCATTCCAACAGATTCACCTGGGATACTACAACGGGAATGTTATTATGCACACTATATATTCCTGATTTGATTTGCTCTTGTATTTTAAATGGTTTTGAGTTCCGATGTTTATCATGTGTGTTCTTTTTTTCTTACCTTACGGAGGAAGACGTTATGTTGTCCTGAATATTTAGTATGCAAATATTCTTTTGTCTTCGCTTGATGTGGTTTTGTATTCTAATGATGTATTTCTCCCTGTGTGTTATTTGACTGAGATATTGGTGTGTAGGTTCTTAACTGCGGTTGACTATCTTGGATTTAGATTTGTAAGAAGCATAGTGAACAACGTTGTGTCTTAGGCCATTTTGTGTAAATGTAGTAGCTTTGAGTGAAGCGGACTAATTGCATTTAATACATAACTCCATAAGCAATAAGAAACTCGCCATGAATTGGGCTTTCTTTTTGACGTTCCTAGTCTCTCAAAAATAACATGTGAGGAGCCTCATTGTTTCAGATTGTCGAAGGTGACGTAGGGAGTGGTAGCAGGAATTACGACGGAATAAACGGTAGCAATGACAGTGAAGTAAAATTAGGGATGAATGATTTTTGAAAGTACGAGTGTGTTTTAGAAGTTGTGATAAGGTGGGTGGGGGGAGGGGGGGGGAAGGGGTATGACCTATAAACATTTATTAAAGAACTTTGATAAAAATGTTTTATTACATAAGTTAGACTTATGCATATAACTTCCAAAAGATTTAGAAGCCAAGGTCAATGTTTTATTGGATTCTGCCCAGATCTGGTCATGGGAATGTTTAAAATGGGAGGGGTTATGACCTATAAACATTTATTAAAGAACTTTGATAAAAATGCTTTTTGACATAAGTTAGAGACTTATGCTTATGTATATAACTTCCAAAAGATTTTGAAGCCAAGGTCAATTCATTGGATTCTGCACAAATCTGGTCATGGGAATGTTTAAAATGGTGTGCTTCTGGAGTTAGTCAAACTTTTGGATGACAACCATGATCAAGAAATTTTGAAACTAGTTGCTGGTGTATCGGAACCATTGCCATAAAGATGCAATAGGAAATATCAATGATGCATGAAAAACTTGAAACATGCAAATATATGAAATGAGTAAAACAAGAAACCAACCGAAACAAATAAACAACAAGATCCAACCGCTAAGACATAGAACTGAAGAAAACCTATCACTATTAAAAATATAGTTTTAATATAATATTTTTACATTCTATTTGAAATCAATATATCTATTTGGCATTATAAATATATTTAAAAATATACTCTCTATGTTCCACAATAAAAGTTTTGGAAAAAAATTGTTTCACTAAAATAGAATTTTGTGTTTCTTATGAATTTGCTATTATTTAATGATAGTAAATGGTAAATTTCAAAGATTAATTGAGTCCATTTAGTTACTATTAGTTCAAATTTATTTAAAATTGATAATCACATAAAATTATACATTTATGAAATATATTTAGTGTGTTTTCCAAATATCCCTCTCTTTCAAAATAATCTATATTTTAGAGAGTAAAATTGTTTCAAAAGATATATTTTTACATTTTCCTTAGGTAATAATGATACATTGTAAATTACGAATAAATTAATTATGTTTATTAAATTTTGATTGATTAAAAGTTACGAAAAATAGTTAATCACACAAAATTAATATATTTCTTATTAAAATTTAATATATTGTTTTAATATATATGACAACTTTAAAACATACATCATTATTAATGGAGGAAGTATATATGAACAGATTAAAAAATATATATATCTTTTATGAAAATGAGTGAATATTAGTTGTAACACCTAAAAATGGTGTTGAAGAATGAATTCAAGGAAAGCAGACTGTTTTTAAATCCAAAGAATGAGGGCATACAACTTTTGCGGTTGGTACTAGCTGTTGGTGTTTTGCACAATCACAAAAAATGTTATAAATCGCTTCAAACTGATTTAAACTTTTGAAATTCAAAAGCTGATTCCAGCCAGTGTTTGCGGTTTTAGGAGGTTGCGGAAGGATAAAATAATTTTTTTTAAAACTATATAAGTATGAAAATAATAATATTCAACTAAAATTTTAAATTGAAATAATAGAAATACTAATATATATATATATATATATATATATATATATATATATATATATATTTATATATATATATTTTTAATTATATTATACAAATTTAAGAGTATAATTTTATAAATATATTTTTATATTATTATAATAATATGATTTTTAATATTTTATAATTATATAAAATATATTAAATATTATTAATTTATTATTTAAGCATTGTTGCATTTGATATTTAATCAGTCATAAGTATTCCGCAAACACAACAATTTTTAACTGCTATACTAGTCATGTAAATCTTTTGATGACGCTTAAAACCACAACCACCTGAATCCGCAAACGCCCGCAGCCACTGCAGTCCCACCAGTCTGGTCCTGAATATACATCAAAAGAGAACTAGTTGGAGTAGCTTTGGTCGCTTTAGTTGTATTTGCATGGTCAAGTCACCTCATTAGTTTAAGGGACAATAATATTAGGCATTAACAAATGATTCCAACTGTAATTAATTAAGGTAGGATGTAGTTGGCAAGTAGTGAAAATTAAATGTGGCTCTTTCTTGGAATGGCTACCATGTCATGTTGTATGCTACAATAAGCCAACTTAATGACTAGAATAGCATTTTAACAACGACTTTGGTATCAAATCTAACCAAAATTAATTACAAAACGTATAAACTATGATTTGGGTATATTTTCCACCAACATTTTAGCTATAGAAATTACAATAAAATAAAATAAAAACAACTGTAAAATAAAAGCAACGGTAATTTCAACGAAAAATACTAGCACTCAAATATTTTTCTAGGCGTCTAGCTAAGATAAGTAGTTTCGATTTCCTATTCCCTATATATTATTTGAAAATTTTTTAAAAAGATATAAGTTCAATTTTGTATTAATTACATAATTAATTTGCTGAGGTGTCATCACCTAATATCATTTTGTTGCTTATGTGGCATTTTTACGAGAGCTTTGGACAAATCATAAACTAAAATTTATTCTCTAGACAAATTAAATATTAACGATCAAGTATAAAGAAAGTAATAACACTACTATATCAATATGTAGTTTGGTCGTATACTAACAATAATGTTTGGTACAACCCATTAAAAAAAATGATTATTTCTAGACATCACTAAACAAAATTTATAATCATTCTATTATATATTGTTAGAATCGCGTTTCGTCTTTAGTTCTGATTTTCTAAAGCATCATCAATACTCTTCTGAAGTTATGATCAAAATGACAAAAGACAGAAAATTTCCAAAAATTTTGTCGTTTACCTCACTTTCACAAGTCCATATGTATTGATCTTTTTCCGTTCATCTCTAATATGGTTTGCTCCTAATGTGTATATCAATGACTTAACTTCAATCCTTCATCGCTTACACACATCCTCTCACAATCACATGATAAATCAAATATTTCAGTTTTACTTTGCTGTAGATAAATTAGAAAAAGATGTTTAAATTATGAATTAGTCTTTCTCATCGTCCAATGTTGTGTACATGTTAGTTTATAAGTGGCTTTTAAGGTGATCTTCGATAATCTCAATGCAATGTTGTGTACATGTTAGATTCACATAGCTGAAAAATACGAGGAGTTGAGTACGATGAAGAGGCCGTACATGGCGTAGTAATACCAGTTACCCGAGTAACTTACAAAGGGTAAACCAAAGTTACCCTAGTAATACTAGTTATACTAGTTATCCGAGTAACTTCGGAATAAGAAGAGAAGCCCTATTCCCTTAGCTAAGGCATCAGACCGTTGCAAGGGAAGAGGAGGCGCGTGTGACAGGCTGGAGAAAAGCTGGATAAAGTAAAAGGAGCTTTATGCACAAGGAAGAAGCTCATTGGATGGTTTGAATTAAATCAAACCTTATCTCTTGTAATAGTGCCTCTTTATGAAACCCTCGTCCTAGTGTTGCCTCCTCTTATATATTGTAAACTCTGATCAGATTAATAATTAAGAAGTTTGGGATTATCTCTCTAGACTCTCTCTCTTGTTCATAATGATTCTTAAATACTCTTAAACAAGTTTACTACCTAATCTCTCTATAAATCTATCATTAACCTTCTCTAATCTACCCTAATCTCTCAATACCTACTCTATTCTCTAAAATCATATGGTATCAGAGCCAGGTTGGCTTTGGTATTGAGAAACCTCGTTCCATTTCTTTCTTTCTCTAGCTCTTGTGTTCTTGTGTTCTTGCTCTTGTGCTCTTGAGTGTTCCGTGAAGCTATGTGATAAAGTTGAAGTCTTTAGTGTTGTGCTTTGAGTTCGTGTGGTCTTGTAGTATGGTACTGTGTGTTCTTCAGCTGAGTTGCAAGTTTGAAGCTGTCTGGTGATTTCTGGTTCAAACAAGAGAAGATGAAGGGAAACAATTTCAGCAAGCTAGTTACTGTCCCGGGTGCATTGAAAGGTGGTTCAAACTACCTCTTGTGGTCTCGAGTGGTGAAGACTACCATTGGAAGGCTAGGGCTGTGGAGCCACATCACTGATGATGG
>NC_027749.1:37227527-37228611 GCF_000695525.1 Brassica oleracea var. oleracea
TGTGTTTGAGCTGAAGAGAGCCATTAACTCCATGAAGCAAGATGGAGGAGAGCTCACCAAACACATGGGAAAGTTTGGATCATTATGGTCTGAACTTGAAAGTCTAAGACCTAACACCACTGATCAAGCAGCTCTTATGGAAAGAAGAGAACAAGATCAAGTGTTTGGGTTGTTGATGACATTGGATCCTTACTACAAGGATGTCATCAAACACATCTTGAGATCGCCTAACCTACCATCCATGGAGGAAGTATGCGCGCAACTTCAGAAGGAGGAGGGATCTCTTGGCCTGTTTGGAGACAAAGGTGAGCTCACTATGGCTCATCAAACTGAAGGAATGCAAGCAAACAAGGCTGCATACAGAGGGTCAGGAAGGAAGTATGAAAAGTATGAGGGAAGCTGTGAGCATTGCAAGAGGACTGGTCACAAGAAGAGTGAGTGTTGGATCCTACATCCTCACCTCAGGCCACGCGGGTTCAACAGGGATAGGGAAGCAAATGCTCATCTTTCTGCAGAAGCAAATGGTGCTGGTTCATCCGGAGCTAGCTCAGGCGCTAAGGTGGGTGAAAGTGAAGGTAGAGCCTTAGCATCTCATCAACTGATTGGAAAGGGTATGGATCAGGAGGTATTCAAGAGAGCTGACCTTGAAGCCTTCTTCAAAGCTCTTAAGGAGTCTGGTAACACTCTCGGAAACACCCTTGGATACTCATATGCTGCTCATACATTGCCTAGTACTACTGATAAGTTACTAGACATTTTTAAAAACTCTTACACTGCTGCTAGTAATCCTAGTAATACTGATAATTTACTAGACATGTTTAAAAGCGCTTACACTGCTGCTAGTGAGCCGAGTATACCTAGTAAGATGTTAGGATTACTAGGAAACCTGATAAAACAAAATGAACCATCAAGGACTGAGATTACTAGAAACATGCATAAACCTTTGATCATTGATTCTGGTGCATCTCATCATATGATTAGTGATAATAACCTGATTAAAGACATAGAACCGGCTCATGGACATGTTATGATTGCTAATGGAGATAGAATTCCTATTAGAGGAATTGGTAAACTGAAACTGTTT
>NC_027749.1:37228884-37229486 GCF_000695525.1 Brassica oleracea var. oleracea
TGTTTCTTCCTTAAGTAAAGATGCATTGTGGCATGCTAGACTTGGACATCCACATGTTAGAGCTTTAAGCATTATGTTACCAGGTGTCACGTTTAAAAATATTGATTGTGAGGCATGTATTTTGGGCAAACATTGTAGGACTGTGTTTCAAAGATCATCCACTATTTATGAGAATTGCTTTGATTTAATTCACTCTGATGTTTGGACTGCACCTTGTTTATCTAGGGATGATTATAAGTATTATGTCACATTCATTGATGAAAAATCCAAATACACCTGGTTAACACTCATTAAAACAAAAGATAGGGTTCTTGATGCATTTAAAAATTTTCAAAGCTATGTTACTAACCGTTATCATGCCAAGATTAAGATTTCCAGGTCAGATAATGGTGGGGAATACATAGACCATGCATTCAAAGATCACCTAGCTCAACATGGGATTCTACATCAGACTAGCTGTCCTTACACTCCACAACAGAATGTAGTTGCTGAAAGGAAGAACATACACCTCATGGAAGTGGCCCGTTCAGTGATGTTCCACAAGAGTGTCCCTACGAGATTTTGGAGTGATGTTGTGATGACTGCTTGCTATCTGATCAACA
>NC_027749.1:37229786-37230437 GCF_000695525.1 Brassica oleracea var. oleracea
GTCATGCAAGTGGATCTTCACCATCAAGTATTTACCTAATGGGAATATTGATAGGCGTAAGACAAGGCTGGTAGCAAGTTTCACACAAACCTATGGAGAGGATTATATTGATACTTTTGCACCTGTTGCAAAGCACCATACCATTAGGATTGTACTATCAGTTGCAACCAACCTTGGGTGGGATCTTTGGCAAATGGATGTGAAGAATGCTTTCTTCCAAGGAAAGCTAGAAGATGAAGTCTATATGCTACCACCTCCGGGTCTTGAAAGAATGGTGAAGCCGGGAAATGTTCTTAGACTGAAGAAAGCCATCTATGGATTGAAACAATCACCTAGAGCATGGTACAATAAGCTAAAAACAACACTGAATGGTAGATGCTTCAGGAAGTCCGAGCTTGATCACACTCTCTTTACTCTCAATACTTCCCCAGGCATCATTGTTTTGCTTGTGTATGTGGATGACATCATCATAACAGGCAGTGATAAGGAAGGAATCCGAGCAACCAAGGAGTTTCTGAAATCAGTATTTGATATAAAGGATTTGGGAGAGATGAAGTACTTTCTTGGGATTGAGCTGTGCAGATCCAAGGAAAGGTTATTTATCTCTCAAAGGAAGTATGCATTGGATCTCTTGAAGGATGCTGGTGCGTA
>NC_027749.1:37231088-37238128 GCF_000695525.1 Brassica oleracea var. oleracea
TTCACAAAGCTAAGCTTGAGGGGGAGTGTTGAGATGAGATCAATATATAGGAAAACAAAGACATGAGGAGTTGAGTATGATGAAGAGGCCGTACATGGTGTAGTAATACCAGTTATCCGAGTAACTTACAAAGGGTAAACCAAAGTTACCCTAGTAATACTAGTATACTAGTTATACTAGTTACCCGAGTAACTTTGGAAGAAGAAGAGAAATCCTATTCCCTTAGCTAAGGCATCAGACCATTGCAAGGGAAGAGGAGGCGCGTGTGACAGGCTGGAGAAGAGCTGGATAAAGCAAAAGGAGCTTTATGCACAAGGAAGAAGCTCATTGGATGGTTTGAATTAAAGCAAACATTATCTCTTGTAATAGTGCATCTTTATGAAACTCTCATCATAGTATTGTCTCCTCTTATATATTGTAAACTCTGATCAGATTAAAAATTAAGAAGTTTAGGATTATCTCTCTAGACTCTCTCTCTCTTGTTCATAATGATTCTTAAATACTCTTAAACATGTTTACTACCTAATCTCTCTATAAATCTCTCATTAACCTTCTCTAATCTACATTAATCTCTCAATACCTACTCTATTCTCTAAAATCATATTTTCTTGGTCATGATAAACAAAAAGTGTGACTATATTTAAAAATACCTTTTAGCACCGTGTAGTAAATGTCAAATTTTTACTCATGGAAAAGGTATCTATCATTCACCTAATTATTTGAAAGAAAATAGACGTACAAATTTACCATTGAAATTGTAGCAAATATTTTAGAGCTTAGTATCTTTTTTTCTCCTTTTTACCCAGAAATTAAATCCTTTAATTATTTACTAATTAAATCCTCTATATATCATTCTCTGAATTTATATATCAAATATTTTTCCTTGCTACACAATTTTTTAGAACTTAAATTAGAAAATTTCTATTGAAGATTAAAACAAACTTTAGCACCAAGAAATGAATTGTCTTATAGTTTTGGAGTTTAGGAAAACGGTAATAATGGTCTTTCATAGTAGTTAATGATATATATCACGTTAACATAGCTTTTATTCTATTTAAAGTATCGGTTGCAAAGAAAAAACTAATTTCATCTTATTTGGGCGAACCCAATTTGTGGTTTTGTTTTTTTTAATATTTAATGTTTCTATCTATTGTTGTCAAAAAAATGTAAAAATATAATATTTTAAAAATTATTGTAGCTTCAAAATCGAAAAATATATAAATATTATTCACCAAGTTAGTAAAAGAAAATTTCCAAATGTATCGGATCCATCATAAATTTGAAGTTTTAATCCAAAATTCCAATTAAAATTGTTCTATGTCCAACGTATAGATGATTATATAAACAATCCAAAACTGTATACATATATAAAAAAAAATTGATCATATATAAATCTTAAATTTTGTCAATACCATATCTTTTATATTTTAACTGCATAATTTACCCTGCGTAAAACGCAAGTATTATCCTGGTATACAAAAAAAAACGTTTACACTGATCATATACTTTAAGTTTAAGGCCCATGGTGTCGAAAATTAAATTTCTTCCAAATCTGCACGTTTGAAGCTATTTCCATTAGCATGATAAGAAATATTTTTTTAAGATTATTTTTAATGACTTTCATTTTTTAAAAAAAAATCAGAATACGTATTTATAATATTAAAGCAGAATCCCTAATAAGATTATGCCATTGATTTTACACTAATGTTACAGTTTATGCCATTGAAGAATATTCTGAAATTCAAAAAACAAAGATTTGAAATCCAACAATAAGAATTTACTGAATACATTAAGGGCGAATCTCCGAAATAGCACATTTCTAAATTTATGTCACAAAAATAGTACTCAAAAACTAAAATGACCAAAATAGCATTTTATCTTTTGAAAAATTTAATTTTTTTTTATTTTTCAAAATTTGAAATCTTATCCTAAAACCCCGCTCCCCAACTCTAAACCCTAAAACCTAAATTCTAAACCCTAAACCATAAACCCTAAACTCTAACCCTAAATCCTAAACCCTAAACCCTAAATCCTAAACCCCACCCCTTAACTCTAAACACTAAACCCTAAACCCCACCCCTAAACCCTAGACCCTAAACACTAAACCCTAAAACCTAAATCCTAAACCCTAAATCCTAAAGTCCACCCCTTAACTCTAAACCTTAATATCTAAATTAATTTACCATTTGGGTATAAGTGTATATTTATCTTTTTTGATAAAACATTAAGTGCTATTTTGATCATTTTTATTCTTACATGCTATACTTATGACAAAAACTTTTTTAATGCTATCCTAGTCATTTTCTCATACATTAACTATCAAATATTATTCAGAAATAATTCACCTCTACCAAATCGTTAATCTACACTACCAATCGAACATTTGGGGCCTATTGGAAATGGAATTCGCGTGGAATCTGAAAATTTTTAAAGTTCAAAATGAACACAATTTTTCTCTCGGGAATGAACCAAAATAATCAGCATAAACCGTTTGTGTGTTTCATATTTTATTTGTGGTTCACAATTTGACACACATATTTAAACAGACGTATAGTAAACCAAATTGTTTAACATGAGGAAATGTAAGTATGGACCATTTTTCATAATTTATTTCAATAGTAAAGTTATATGTATTCATATTTTAAAAACCAACGTTCACCCAAAAATATAGTTGAATATAAGAATTAGCTAATAAGAGTTACAATAAATATGAAATTTTGATAATCGCATATTTAGACAAATTTATGTGTAGCATATTCATTTTTCAGATTCTTAAGGTATAGTTTATATGTGCCTTATTTAGTATATTTTAATTTAACATTTTCCCCCGAAACGTATTTCAAAAGTTTATTCGATTTGTTAGTTCTTTTATTATCATATTTTGTTGGATTCCGTTTCTTGATTAAACTAATAGTGAGAAATTTTATATTTACCACTTTCGGACTACTACTTTTCATATTTATCACCATTAAAAACACATTTTCAAAAATACATTTTCATTAAGTGACAATAGACTTTTATGTCATTGTTCTTTATATATATAATAAATAAATATTTAAATAAATAAAAACTCTAAAAAATAAAAAATAATTTTTCTAATTTTTTTCGAATTATAAAACTTCGAAATTCAAACCCTAAACCCTAAAACTCAACTCTAAATACTAAACCATCAATCCTAAACCTTTTTTTTTGAAATACGAATCCTAAACCCTAAACCATCAATCCTAAACACTATATTCTTTTGAAATACGAACCCTAAACCCCGAAACATCAACTCTAAACCCTAAGCTCTAAACCCTAAGCCCTAAACCTTTAACTCTAAACCCTAAAACATCTATTCTAAACCCTAAACCCTAAACTTCAACTCTAAACCCTAAACCATCAACACTAAACCCTAAACTATCAACACTAAACCCTAAACCCTAAAAAGTAAACTCTAACCCCTAAACCTTAAAACATCAACTCTAAACCCTAAAACATAAACTCTAAACCCTAAGCATTTAACTCTAAACCCTAAACTATAAACCCTAAACCCTAAACTTTTAACTCTAAACCCTAAACCCTAAACCCTAAACCCTAAAACCCTAAAGTTGATGTTTTAGGGTTTAGATTTGAAGGTTTAGGGTTTTAAGGTTTAGGGTTTATGTTTAGAGTTTAGAGTTGATGTTTTAGGGTTTAGATTTGAAGGTTTTAGGGTTTAGGGTTCGAATTTCTAAAAAATATAGGGTTTAGGGTTTACTTTTAGGGTTTACGTTTAGGGTTTAGAATTAATGTTTTAGGGTTTAGATTTGAAGGTTTAGGTTTAGGGTTTAGAGTTGATGTTTCGGGGTTTAGGTTTAGAGTTTATGTTTCATGGTTTAGGGTTAGAATTGATGATTTAGGGTTTAGAGTTGATGTTTTAAATTTAGATTTAGGGTTTAGGGTTTACGTTTAGGGTTTAGAGTTGATCTTTTAGGGTTTAGATTTGAAGGTTTAGGGTTTAGAGTTGATGTTTCGGGGTTTAGGTTTAGAGTTTATGTTTCATGGTTTAGGGTTTAGAGTTGATGTAAAGATGAAAAGTGGTACTTTGAAAATAGTATTTCTAGCAAGGAGAAATTTTATTTTTACCAATTTCAAGGTACCACTTTTCAAAAATATCTTAGGGAAATTGCCAAAAATACCATTTTGAAAGTACCACTTTTCATGTTTACACAATATCAATTCTAAACCCTAAATCATCAACTCTAAACCCTAAACTATGAAACATCAACTCTAAACCCTAAACCCTGAAACATCAACTCTAACCCTAAACCCTAAACCGTAAACCTTCAAATCTAAACCCTAAAACATCAACTCTAAACCTTAAACGTAAACCCTAAACCCTAAATCTGAACTTAAAACGTCAACTTTAAACCCTATATCATCAACTCTAAACCCTAAACCATGAAACATAAACTCTAAACCCTAAACCCCGAAACATCAACTCTAAACCCTAAACTATAAACTTTCAAATCTAAACCCTAAAACATCAACTCTAAACCGTAAAACCCTAAACATTCAAATCTAAACCCTAAAACATCAACTCTAAACCGTAAAACCCTAAACATTCAAATCTAAACCCTAAAACATCAACTCTAAACCCTAGACGTAAAACCTATAACCCTAAACCTTCAAATCTAAACCCTAAAACATCAAGTTTTAGTGTTTAGGGTTTATGATTTAGGATTTAGGGTTTAGGGTTTAGAGTTGATGTTTTAGGGTTTAGAGTTCATGTTTCAGGGTTTAGGGTTTAGAGTTGATGTTTTAGGGTTTAGGGATAATTTTTTAAGGTTTAGGGTTTAGAGTTTACTTTTAGGGTTTAGTGTTGATAGTTTAGGGTTTAGTGTTGATGGTTTAGGGTTTAGAGTTGAAGTTTAGGGTTCAGGGTTTAGAGTTGATGTTTTAGGGTTTAGAGTTGAAGGTTTAGGGTTTAGGGCTTAGAGTTGATGTCTCGGGGTGTAGGGTTTAGAGTTCATGTTTCAGGGTTTAGGGTTTAGGGCTTAGAGTTGATGTCTCGGGGTTTAGGGTTTAGAGTTCATGTTTCAGGGTTTAGGGTTCATGTTTAAAAAAAAAAGGGTTTAGGATTGATGGTTTAGGGTTTAGAGTTGAGTTTTAGGGTTTAGGGTTTAAATTTCGAAATAGTATAATTCGAGAAAAAGTAAAAAAATTATTTTTTATTTTTTTGGATTTTTTTATTTATTATATATAAAAAGAACAAGGGCATAAGAGTCTTTTACCGTTTAGTGAACAAGGTATTTTTGAAAATGTCGTTTTAGTGGTGGTAAAAATGAAAAGTGGTAGCATGAAAGTGGTAAACATGTAATTTACCCAATATCTTATTCATAAAGTAGCAAAAAACTCTTATGCCCTCGTTCTTTATATATTTTAAATAAATATTTAAATAAATCAAAATCAAAAAATTTAAAAAATATTTTTTTTTTAATTTTTCTTGAATTACACTTTTTCGAAATTCAAACCCTAAACCCTAAAACTCAACTCTAAACCCAGAACCATTAATCCTAATCCCTATTTTTTTTTAAATACGAACCCTAAACCATCAATGCTAAACCCTATTTTCTTAAATACGAACACTAAACCCTAAATCATCAATCCAAAACCCTTTTTTTTTAATACGAACCCTAAACCCCGAAACATCAACTCTAAACCCTAAACCCCAAACCTTCAACTCTAAACCTTCAACTCTAAACCCCAAAACATCAACTCTAAACTATCAACACTAAACCTTAAACCCTAAAAAGTAAACTCTAAACCCTAAAAATTAACCCTAAACCCAGAAACATCAACTCTAAACCCTAAGCCCTAAACCTTCAACTCTAAACCCTAAACCCTACACGTAAACCCTAAACCCTAAAACCTTAGAGTTGATGTTTTCGGGTTTAGATTTGAAAATTTAGGATTTTAGGGTTTAGGGTTTATGTTTAGAGTTTAGAGTTGATGTTTAGGGTTTAGATATGAAGGTTTAGGGTTTTAGGGTTTAGTAATAGAATTTCAGAAACATATAGGGTTTAGGGTTTACGTTTAGTGTTTAGAGTTAATGTTTTAGGGTTTAGATTTGAAGGTTTAGGGTTTAGGGCTTAGAGTTGATGTTTCGGGGTTTAGGATTTAGTGTCGATGTTTCATGGTTTAGGGTTTAGAGTTGATGATTTAGTGTTTAGACTTGATGTTTTAAGTTTAGATTTAGGGTTTAGGGTTTAGGGTTTACGTTTAAGGTTTAGAGTTGATGTTTTAGGGTTAAGAGTTGAAGGTTTAGGGTTTGGAGTTGATGTTTCAGGGTTTAGGGTTTAGAGTTGATGTTTCATGGTTTTGGGTTTAGAGTTGATGATTTAGGGTTTATAGTTGATGTTTTAAGTTTAGATTAGTTAATCATATGTTTTTTTTTTGTGAAAGCTAATAAAAGGGTTATAAATGTCTTTTACCCTTCATTAAAGATGAGAGTAAAAGTGATTGGTGTAAATATGAAAAGTTGTACTTTGAAAATGGTATTTTTGGCAATTTCCCATATTTTATAGGCAAATGACCAAAAATACAATTTTCAAAGTACCACTTTTCATGTTTACAATAACCACTTTTACCTCATCTTTAATGAAGGATAAAAGACATTTATAACTTTTTCAGTAACTTTGACAAAAAACATATGGTTAACTAATCTAAAGTTAAAACATTAACTCTAAACATTAAATCATCAACTCTAAACCCTAAACCAAGAAAGATCAACTCTAAAACCTAAACCCTGAAACATCAACTCTAAACCCTAAACGTAAACCCTAAACCCTAAATCTAAACTTAAAACATCAACTTTAAACCCTAAATCATCAACTCTAAACCCTGAACCATGAAACATCAACTCTAAACCTTGAACCCCGAAACATCAACTCTAAACCCTAAACCCTAGGGTTTAGGGTTTAGGGTTTAGAGTTGATGTTTTAGGGTTTATGGTTTAGAGTTGATGATTTAGTGTTTAGACTTGATGTTTTAAGTTTAGATTTAGGGTTTAGGGTTTA
>NC_027749.1:37238214-37247637 GCF_000695525.1 Brassica oleracea var. oleracea
GGGTTTAGGGTTTAGAGTTGATGTTTCGGGGTTTAGGGTTCGTACTTCAATAAAAAAAAGGTTTAGGATTGATGGTTTAGGGTTTAGGGTTCGTATTTAAAAAAAAATGTTTAGGATTAATGTTTAGGGTTTAGAGTTGAGTTTTAGGGTTTAGGGTTTAAATTTCGAAATAGTATAATTCGAAAAAAATTGAAGAAATTATTTTTTATTTTTTTAGATTTTTATTTATTTAAATATTTATTTTTATAAAGAACAAGAGCATAAGAGTTTTTTGGCACATAATTAAGAAGATATTTTTGAAAAAGTCCTTAGTGATGGTAAAAATGAAAAATGGTAGCATGAAAGTGGTAAATAATTAGTATCTAATTATATGAAATCTAAACAAAATAAACTCGACAAAAGCTCAAACAAATATCCCTATAAACTAGCAACTTTCTAAAGTATACGAAAGTAATATATTATTATTCATACAAAATCAACCATATTTTATTGTTTCCAAATCTATGGAAATTAACTATACATAACAAATACAAAAATATAAATTAACAAAGAGTTCTCTTAGATATTTTTAAAAATGATGCCTATTGCTAAATACGGGAATGATATTTAAAGATTTGTATTTTTTTTAGGACGAGATAATATAATGATACTTATAAAATGTTATATTAAGATCTGATTATATGATGACTGAATAAATTAGAAAATAATCCTTAATTAGTAAAATAAATAGTTGTTAAATTTGTAGTTAACCAATATTTCAATTATTTATTTAGTTGAACTTATTACTTTTTATGTTTTGTTTGGGTAATTTGATCAAACATGCATCTTATTTACAAAGTACAAAACAAAAGAAACATACTAGCCCATTCTATTACAATTAATTAAATATAAAATGGGTTTTAAATAAAATTTAATCTAAAATTTATATTTATAAAATAAAATAAATCAAAAATCAAAATCTAGTATACATATATAATTCATCATAAAACACGTCCAAAATAGTGTTACTAGTGTATATATATAATTTTGATTGTTGAAATTTGAAGTCAACAATATTATTTCTAAGAAATTTTCAACCATAGTAGTTAGGTTCTTATAAGGTACAGAAAATCAACTCATTTTCGTCGTTTTTTTTGTGTACTAATCAACTCATTTTCAAAACGTCATTTTCTACCTATATATAATAGTTGGTGTAGGAATGACTTTTTTTTTTTTATTTTAGGAATGACTTTAACAAGTAATGTTTGTAAAACTGGTTTATGAAGAAGTATACGAAAAAAGATATAGAAAATGGTTTCTTCCGAGAATAATTTCTCACCAGAATTTCTTCGTTTGGTAGTAATTTTCGTTGGCAATCAGATTAAATGATCAATTCAAAACTTCTTACGTTCACACGCATGTGTATATTTTACTAGGGCAAACCCGCCCGTCCGGACGAGTCAATAAACTAATAGTGTAATATGTTTTAAGAAAAATGTTTAAATTTTTCAAAAATTTATGTTTATATAACACCAACAAAATTTACTTAATCCAATTTTCTTAACTAATTGATTTAGTTAATGGATTTTTTAAATTTTGAACCGAAGCTTTTTCAAAGAAAAAAAAATTGGCACATAAGCATTCTCCGTTTTTATGAAACTGTAATGACCTGGTTTGCTTAACCAATTGGTTTAGTTAATGAATTAGTTAACATTTAAACCAAAGCATTTATCTGGTTTTTTAACTGTGTGTATATATGTATGCCTACATATCTAATTATTTATCTTTTGGTCAAAAACATACTTAATTATTTAGACCTTTTTCTAGGGAGAAATTTTAATTATACCACAAGTTTAATACCAATTTTCAAATTTACCACTAATGAATGACTATTTTCAAAAATAACCTAAATTTGTGATAAATAACAACACTAAGTTAAGTTTTCTAAATATTTATAAAACATTTATAAACCCAAACCAGACCCTTAAATATTAAACTCTAAACAATAATCACCAAATACTAAACCCAAATGTTATTATATTTTGATTGATAGTATTTTTGAAAATGAGTACTCAACTTGTGGTATTTTAGACAATTTCTCTTTTTCTATAGAAATAACATAGCAATTAGTGATTTAATGAAAAAAAAAATCATAGTGATTAGTGTAAGGCTATTGTATGTCTTTCTTTGAAAATGCATGGTACCTATCACATTCTATCTTCCTATTCGTATTGGTTTAGACTATGTATATATAAGTTTCTAACTGACTCTTTCTATTATAACTAAATTAGAATGAAAATTAAAATTTTCAAAAGTAAAATATATATATAAATAGAATTAACCATATAATCTATTCAAAATAATAAAATGAAAATAGTGGAAGTTCGTGTTGTATTCAATTGAGGGCAAAATATACATTTCTAAATGTTAACTAAAATTTAAATAGTTTCTGCTTGGCAAAATATATAAACTGTTAATATTATCTTTAAAAAAAAATATGTCCAGTAAAAGAAAGGACGGAACGTACAAAGCCTCTGCAGCTACAAAGATTGCAAAGCAACATTTAACATCATATACAAAAGTTAAATCAACTGATCAAGACAGGAACGGTAACAGCCATAGCGTCTGAAGCACATACTCTCTGGTGTACCTGAAAGGACGGAACGTACAGAGCCTCTGCATCAGTCGGTCTGTTGCATGGATCCCAGAGCAGAGCCACTGAAAGATCATGTAAAAGGCAAAAGATTAGTGTCCGAGAATAAATGAACCTGATGGAGTACCACATAAACTGATACTAACCAACTTTTAATGTGTATACATAGGACTGTAGAAGTACTTCAGGTGCCGATTACCTTCATAACAAAGCTTTTAGAGCCAGTAAGGCAGCAATGGTGTGTCAACTAATCGACATATGGGTAACTGAAGTACATATATACACATGTATTGATATTCTAAAAGAGACATTGCAACACAAAAAGGGAATCAAATCTTTACCGGCGTATAACAACATACTCTATAAATGTGAACCCTGATTAACCACACCTGCCAGTCCAAAATCAGCAATGTTAATGATGAGTTTAGAGCAACAGATCTTTTACAACAACCAACACAGCATAAACATATATTATTGACAAACAACTAAACCATGATTGTAAGAGAGACATAGTGGCTTAAATAAATATTGAAGCTTTGTATCGATTGACACCTCAAGGCTACCAATCAACTGGCTTAAGATCGGTTGGAGACAACCACACTGATACATTTAAGAATCATCTTCAACAATATAATATCCCACTTACACTTCTATATTAAGTTCAGCTTAATCCTGCTTGCTTCTCTTGGATCCAACAATCTCTCCTGAAACCTGATCACAAACACCAAATTAACATCTCAAGAGAATATCTTGCACTAAACTATAGCTCATATTGTTATACATACGGTTCATGAATCCATAAAGAAGAACACTTTCTTATAGTCAGAGGCAAGAGAGAGAGATTGTGAAACTAAAAAAACCTTTGAACGTTGTAGGAGACAACAACGCTGGAGACTCCAGCTGGGATCAACTTTCAAACTTTCTCTTCCTGAAGTTTGGTTTCATTGTCTGAAACCGATCTAAATGTATCAGCGTGGTTGATAACCTTTGGTTTCAGTCTTTGATCTTATCAGCCTCTGGAAACAAATAATGGTGATATTCTTTGTTTCAGGGAAGAGAATATATTTCCAAGTGATACATCTAAATCTGTTCAAATCAGCAAGTAGAACAGATGAGTAATCCATTATGAATGATGATTATCAGGATGAGTTTCACCGGAAACCTGCTAATAATAAATAAGGTTCACCGGAAATAATAAGTTAGGATCTGGAAAGAATACTTACAATAAAACGTCCACCATCAGCATATCAAGCCACATGAGCGCTTGACATTCCTGGCCTCCCAGAATCGCAGGAGAACACTTGCCGGACTTCAGATCGAAAAACAACCTCTGAGTTAGCCATTAAGCAGTGAATCTTTAGAACAATATAAGAGAGTCGAGTAGAAGAGTGAGGAAGAGATTGTGATTTCCAGAAGAAAAATACTGACCTATTTATACCCGACCTCTCAATTGATGGGATTAATCACAGATCCGTTTCATGACAGTTGAGGAAGTTCTACCGTCATCGTCGCCGAATAAGGGAGAGAAGGGATGAACATATTTGATTTTTTTTACAAAAACAATATTAGGGTTAGCACAGACTATAGTTGACTGGGCCGAATCGCTCCCTTAACCTAAGCCCAATAGGATTGTACGTACACATAACGAAGAAACAGCCCAAACGACAAACGGCAACAAACGAATAAGCGTTGCGTTCTGTTCGTGATACACGTGTCGTCTCTGCAGCGAACGACTTAATGACCTGTCATCCGACGTGTTTTCACCTTGAAAGAAAGAACTGTACTTTATATAATTAGATACGTGAATCAATGTATACTTTTATACGTGCATCGATGGGACTCTATATCGGTTTATAATATTAACTAAGATCCTAATTGGTTTAAGACGTCAAGCAAAACTTTAGAAGTCAACTGTGCTCTCTCCTCTCCCCTCTCCCCTCTCTCTCTTGAAGGCAAAACCCTAGATCTAAGCTAGGCGGCCGGCGGTTGTGCTTCACCGTCGGCTCCGCCCCCATTTCCCTTACTCTTCTTCTTCTCACCTCAAACATCTCTGTCTCTCTCTTATGATATGCTCGTTCTTCTGAGGCGTGGCCAGTCTTGGAATCGCGGCGAGGCTTGGTGATTCGGTGGGGTTTGAGGTTCCTCGGTCGGGTGTAGAGGTGGAAGTGTAGATCTGGAGTCCAGATCTCTGTGTCGAAGGCGAGTCTCTCTCTCTTATACGCCCTTCATCCTTCTTCTCGGCTAGGGTGTGCTAAGCTCGTGGATCTATTCTGGTGTGAAGCTAAGAGGTTCCGATCCGTGGGAGTATTTCTTCGAGGTCGCCTCTTCCGTTCTCTTCTGGTTCTTTTAGATCCGTCAGTGGTTATCACGGTGGTTTCGTCTGGAGAAGACATCGTCTCCGGCAGAGCAGATCTACTTCGGGTTCTCCGACGAGGAGGCGCGTGAGGCTATAGATCTGCGGCTTTGTCATCTTGGGTCCTCGGTTTTAGTGGCGGCGCGTGCGGTTCCAGCCTGCTTCAGAGGCTCAATCTAGGGCTTACTCCTGACTGCTCTATTCGTGGAGTGGTGTGGTTGGTATCTGTTTGCTTTGTTTCAGGTGCGGTGGTGTGGCTTCTCAGCGGTTCTTCCTTCCTGAATAATGTCTCGGCCTTGTCTTGCGGGTGTTATTCGCCTCGGATTTCTATGTCTGGCTGGGTTGGCTGCAGCTTAGGAGGTCGTCTACGAGCTGTTCTTGGTTGAACCATATCCTCAAGAGCGGATCATCGGGTATCCCAAATTCTACCGGGTTCTTCTGACTCTCGAATTCACTGGGTTCCTCCTTTTGCGGCAACTGGTATGTTCTGATTTTGTCAAGTCGTTTGGTTAGCTGTTCTCTTGTGGTGTATGTCCCTGTTTTTGACTAGGTAGAGTTTCTTTTTAAATGCATTTCAATTCATCTGCTTCTTGTTTTCTCTGTATTTCTGTCAAAATTGAAAATCTGGTAATAATAAAAAATCTAAGATCCTAATTAAGTACACATGAAACGATAGGCGTGAGTTACAGTTAAGGTAATGCTTTCGATATTGCGTAATCATTAATTACTATTAAGCATATAGTATATATAGAAAAAAATATCTATATATATAAAGAAGAGTTTTTCTTCACTCCTAGGTCATCCACATAGGATGCCACGTCAGAAAATCGAAGGCTATCGTCGCGCCACGTGTCCCTGCATTCAAAACACATCACTTTTTTAAATGAATATATCTCTTCGCATTTCCATACATACAAGTAGTATGTAACTGACACTTTAATGCGCATCAATAAGCGTTTATATGTATATAGAGAGATCCATCGCAGCCACTACATATCCTGACAATACTCTAAGATCTTTTTAAAACAACTTTTAGTTATGGTCAAGAGATAAAACAGAGGAAAGACTAGACTTGCAGGCAGATAGTGGAGTAACATAAGATGTCGTCATCTTTGCTCAGTCATGAGCGCATCTAACATTACTGACACCGTTTGACATCGGGTTCGTTCTGCTTATGTATTTTTAAAACATCCAAAAGTTGTTTTTTTTGTATCATTGAAAAGTATTCTTATTCAGAGATTATATGTTTGTTAGTATGGATTGTATAGGATGTTTAGGCATATATATTAAACATGTATGTTTACAGATACAAAATAGTACTCGATTTATGTTACATATTGTAATAGTGGATTAGACTAAAAAGGAAAAAAAAATGTGCTTATAATATGTTTTAGTTTTTAGTTTGAGGGAAAGAAAAATAATAATAATAAATAGATGTAGTGTATTATACGGGGATTATTATGATTTGGAAACTAAACAAATATATAGAAAAATTGCACATTTTGGATGCGAGTGCAATTCATATTAACCGGGTTTAGTTTAGAGTGCAATATTATCCTCAAAAAAATATTTATATAGAAATTATATTTATATCCACAAACTAGATAATTTTAGTTTTATAAAAAAATTTAAATTTGTGTACATTAATTATTTTACTTAATTTTTTAAAAGTTATGTTTTGAACTTCAGAAATATTATTATCACTATTTTATAAATATATTCTTAATTTTAATATTTAAAGTTTAGATGAAATAATTTATAAGAAAGGTCTTCTTTTACTATCAATTTGAGATGTTAATATATTCATATTTTAGATTTACAAAGAATTTTAATACAAATATCGAAAAGTATATATAGTTATTCTATTAACTAACCTGTACTATAGCGTAATAAAATAATTTTAAAATAATAGTTAGTTTAATATGTATTTTGCTGATTTATAATATTTTTGTACAGAATAATATATGGTCGTATAATTTATGTTTGTGAATAATATTCTATAGCCAGTTTAAAAATTTATGTAAGTATAAATATATAATCATCAAAGCATACTATTCCTCCGTTTATTTGGTGTGTTTTAGTTTATCCCTAGCAAATTACTGACATAACATAAAGCAAAAATAACTTCTCAAATATAACATAAATATAAAAAAACAACCACAAGTACTAATAGTAGCAATGACATTGTCCTAAACAAATACAAAATATATTTTTAGTGACTAAGATTACCTCAAAGTTAAAATTTTATTTTCCACAGTAATAGATACTCTGACATAAAAAAAAAGAATTCTGGTAAATGAAAACTCAATCTCATTCTCTTAACATAAACACACTTACAACCAACTGAACATAGAAGAAAATTTATACAAAATTATATATTTCATGAAAACCGATACATTGAATTCCGCGCGTAGCGCGGACCTGCCTAGTATTATTATAAAGAAGTGTTTTATTCACTCCTTAGAGCGCCATGTCACATCAAAAAGTTAAAGTTATGTTCTAAAAAAGTGACACGTGTCTCAGGAAGACAAAACACATTCTCTCCCCTTCATTCGACGGCGTTGACGCCTGAGTTTCTTATTATCTGAAACAGTCAGAATTAAGGCTTTCGTATTAAATCTCATTGATTCAGTCGCTCACGATGAGTTCTGCGAGACGGTGAGTGTTAGGGATAAATATGTGAACATAAGGGCGATCAAGCTTCCATGCGTTCATGATATTTTGAGATGCAATCAACTCAAGCTTTAAACCAGGTCTTCGTGGCTGTATCAAAACATGAGTAACTCTTTCGTCCTCATCTCTCATCTGCAATTTTTTTATTGATTTGATATACAATGACAATTTGCTTCCTGCAGATCTAAGAAGGCTCCGTACAATGATTTTGAGGGTCCCAGTTTCAATCCCTAATACCGTTTAAGAATCGGTTGACTGGAAGCGGCAGTACCTAAAGTCTGGGTAGATCACGTTTCTAGGTTTTGCTTTCATACTACTCTGACTACTTTATGAAATCTGATGAAGTTCTTCAAAAGGAAACTAACGTTAATTCTTTGAACAAATTTTGTTTTTGAGGTTTTGTTTTAAGCCTTCTTCTCTGACCATTTTATGAAAATCCGATGTTATCACTTACAAGGTTTTGAGAAATTAACAGAGTCTTAGGAAGGAATTGAATTAAAAGAAGGTGAACAAGTTCAAACATGCAAGGCAGAACAAACCACTTTGGCCTCGAAATTACCTTCTTCCCAACTTATTATCCACTACAAAAAAACCACTGGAAATGTAAAGCGTCAATTATAGAGAAAGTTAGCCTTATTTTCAATTTAATTGCTTATAGATTCAAAACTAACCTGTAGGAAATGTCGGTGATGGATTGTTTATAGATGCTATATCAGATTGATTAATGGGCTAACAGGGTTTAATGATGGCAAGAATTTTCATATCATATTGTAGGAAATGTTTTCTCACAGATTAATTGTTTTCTGGACTGGTCAGGTCAACAAGATTTGGTTTCCTAAAGTTTATGGTGTTGTTCCTGTCATCCTGATGTGATAACTTCTAATTGTTATGGTAAGTGGCTACTGGTAATCCGAGGAGACCAATAAACTTATGATTATTCTTGATATAATGATTGTTTTGCCTGATGTTGCCACTTACAATACGATCATATGTGATTATTAACACGATACTAATCGATGGTACTTGCAAACAGAGCAGTGTTGGCAAGGGAATAAAGCTTTAAGATTAAATGAGTGCATTGTTAAGGTATCAAGATTTTTTTTAAGTTAACTTTCCAGAACGTTTACAATTTTCAGGTTTATTAATGTTGTTGTTTTTATTGTAGGCTCCCTTATCTCAGTAAATTCATCGCTCAAAAGATTGCGTTGCAGGTTAGATCATTCCGAGAATTTCAAGAGCTTCACTTGGAAGAACATCTTCAACTCCTCCAGGGGTTGCTGGTTTGTCGGAGAGCAATGTTGTAGACATTGAGAAGGTGTATAGAAATGATACCTTCTTTGAAAGTAGGAGTCACGTGCAAAACAGAAGGTGATAGTTCAAGCTTGGATCACTCTAAAACTTTTCAATCGACTCTTAGGCGCTATTCCTCGCTCTCCTTACCACAAAGAGAAAGGCTTATGGGCTCTTCTTGCGGATTCAAACAATGTATGGCTCTTTCAAAAGGTTAGTTTCATGGATGGAGCTGAAGCTATACTCTTCTTCAACTGATGTTTGTTAGAGTGATGTTTGTTAGACATTGGAAAGTTTAGGAGCAAGCGTCGAGACAGAGAACAATGAAGTTAGAGAAGGTTAAAAGCCGATCAAGATTGAAAATGGGGAAACTCTAAAAACCTGCAGAGGATACTAATAAGTTGACTTGCTTATGAGTTTGGCGTAAGAGATGCTTGGATCATTTGTGATCAAAAGACATTACTTAAAGTTGAGG
>NC_027749.1:37247737-37273060 GCF_000695525.1 Brassica oleracea var. oleracea
TGAGGAAGAGGAAGATAAGAAGAAAGGGTCAAAGAGAGTAAAAAAGACGGGATCAGATGAAGATTGAAAAACAAAAAGGCGTTAAACCTGTACTGTGTAGGTTTTTGCCTCCAAAATTTACAGTGATACTCAATGACTTTAGCCTGTTATTTGTTCTTCAGCTGATTTCGTAGACGTTTTGGGTTTTGATGGTTTTGGACTTTCGTTAACTCTTTAATTTCTGTCTTGATCCGACTCTTCTAAGTTTTACTGTAAAATAAGTTAATGCTTCCTGTTTCGGTTATTTACCTGGCTTTGGATGTGTTTTAAAGGTTTTACTGGGTACAGAGGCTGTTATGAGAACTTATGGTTTTGTCGATGTTTATCAAATACACCAGAGAAATATTATAATTTGGTAAGGTGAACATAACCCTTATACAAGCAATTATACAATAGAGAAAAAAAAAATATAACAAAAATGAAACAGATCCACATTTGTGGTGGTTGAAATATGTGAAGAAAAAAACACCTACTTTCACATATTATTGAACATCAAAAACGAAAAACATGTTGGTGACGAGTCACGAGCAAAAAAAAAAATTGATAACAAACATAAATCCCAATATATTTAAAGATTTAATAACCCACGTTAGTTAACCATCTAATCTAATATTCTTTCCATTTCGAAAATATATATGGTTTAGAACTTTTACAAGTATTAAGAAAACATATGAAATTTTGATTATGGATAGATTAATTTCTAAACCAACTATTCTTCGTAATTTTTAGCCAATAAAATTTTAATGAAAAACATTTATATTTTTTGAAATTTATAATTAACCATTTACTAATGAATTGAAAATGTAAAGAAATATATATATATATAAAACAATTTTTTTTTCTTTCTATAATGTGGATTTTCGAAACATAAGGAAGTATAATATATGTTAAATAAATATCATAATATTTGTACTATTAAGTTAAATTAGAAACAATTTGTAGAAATTAAATAATTTTCATCTTTTGTAAGTAATTTTATAATATAATCAGATATTAATTATAAACTGAGGGTGCCACGTCATCAAGAGCATTCTGGATGCGAATGTAAATTGTGAATGATGTACTTGTGATGATATAACTGTATTATTATTATTTTTTAAACAAAAACTTAGGTCGAAATGGAATCTTCATAGTAAAGTAGCCAAATGTGCATGCTAAATATTTAAAGAGGTAATTGGAGAAGTTTTATGTTATAAAATATACAGAGATGATAGTATATAAAAGTTCACAAAGAACTTAATAATTAACTTTGGCTCTGCACACATAGAAGTTCCAAGACGGACGCTGTCCAGGATTCTCTTTAAACATACGATTAAATTTTAACCAATGCGTTTTTCTTTACTTTTTTTAATTGTAACATAGAGAATTTAAAATATCCTAAAACCGTTCAATTCATTTCAGATCGATGACTGTAAAAGTCAGTGTATAGGAGATTAAATAAGAAAATCTTTACTTATTCTATACAAGAATTAATATTAGGAAAACAAACAAACAAATTTGACATTGAAACAAAACCGCAATAAGGAATAATACATCTTCACATATGCAAACAACAATTATGGTAAAGATAACTATATCTATGCCATAATTTTGCTATGAACATGAGAATATGAAGAATGCATGAAATTTATGTATAGTCATGAACGGCAAACCGACATGTCTCGAGCTGACAAATGCTGGAGATAGATCAAATGTTCCTTAAATGGCGTCTCTATATTAAAAGAAATGTTCTAGAACTAATATGATATTTATAATTTTGAGTGTCAATGTTTTCTTATTTGATTAACTTTGCTTTACTACCTTCTTCGCATTCAATATAACATTCTAAGTTTAATAAAAAATGCAGCTTCAAATAATCACCACTTCCACTCCATTAGCGTGTCGAAAGATTAAGATTTCAACATAAAGACTAATTATTCTTATAACATACACAAAATAGTTATCCACAACCCAATCATTCCGAACCCGAAATATTACAAAGCACAATGCACCAAATATGAGATTAAATTTTTGTAAAAGAAAACAACATAAAAACCATTTGAAGCCCTCACAGCATACCAATGTCACAACTCTTAAACAACTATTGTAAACAATCAAAATATATCTTATCATATTTAATCTTTCCTCACGTAAAATTTTCTAACAGACACAAATCATTATCATATATATCACTTACAAATACAAACCTAAAACATAAACCATAAAATCTTACAAAAATAATAATTTAGATCGCAGGTAAAATATATATCACCTCCGTAGGGCAGACCGAACCTAGTAGTATATATAGAACCCTTTCAGTCTTAATTTGTTAAACAGTGATCTTCTTTTCGATCAGGACGCAGTGAATGATCTATGAGTTGGTATTCGCAAAGTCAATCAGTTTTTCTTTTATAAGATCAAACTAGTGAAACTATCTAAGTCAGTACCTCGTAAACAGAAGATTTTTATAATGAATTTATAAGACATTCGTTCTCGGTTAAGAAAATCAAGTTTGCATTAGTTTTTGTTTTGACGTTCAATATGATTTTTTTTATAGTTTGACTTGATTCGTTCGTTCAAGAAAATCAAGTATGGATTTGTTTCTGATAAGATTCACTATTTAAAAAAATATTAATTCATAATATCTAAAGAATTCCTAATAAAACAGATTATAATATATGTTTGAAATGTACACATTAAAAATCAAAATCAGGTGACTCGTTGATCCTTACTGATTATTCGATATATTATTATTTTTCTAGGTCTAAATTCACTTAAACAATGTAGAATGAGTAACTTATGAGATACTCTCTCTATTTCGGTATAAGTGGTGTTTAGAGAAAATATTTTTGTTGCAAAATAAATGATATTTTCACTATTTAGATAAAATTTAATTTTGGTTGAAACAGAAAGAGTATATTAAACAAAAACACCCTAAAACACACAGAAAAACCTTTTACAAAAGAGGCAAGCTATTGACGATAATGGAATGTTAAAGGGGAATAAATGGAGAGAGAGAGAGAGAGTACCTCTTGACGTCATGTCATGTGCTTACTCCGTAACACTTACATTTCAAGATGTCTCCCCAACTCTCTCCACCTTACTTTATATAGCCCATTAAATTCTCTTAGTTATTGTACCATTTTGATTTGATCCAATCTAATGCATCGGATACAACCAACCTTCAGAAAATCAATTTAATACATGTTGCTTATGCTCTTTCTGTTTCATAAAAAATAAAGAATGTCATTCTACATTTCCAATACAGCTTTATATACTAAATAAATTGTTTACCCTTTTGAATAACTAATAACTTTTTTAATCATTTATATGTAATTAATCGTATATTAAATAATATAATATTAGTCTATTATACAGTTTTTTTATTTCCATAAAATATATCGAAGTAATATTAAAAAACAGAGGGAGTATTACGAACTTAGTTTTTGAATCCTCGTAATATAGCAAAGACTATATGCTAGAATGCTATTAATGGTTATAAAATGTCTACAAATACTCTTTCCATTTCACAAAGATTGTTTTTATGAATTAAAAATGATAAAATACACAAAATAACCTTATTTAATGATTATTTAAAATGGTTAGAAATACATATATATGGAAAGTTGCAATGTAAATAGAATGACTCGCTTTTTAAAACAAGAAAATAATGGTAGAATGATATTTTTGTGAAACAAAGAGAGTATAGTATTTTATTGATGTTTTACACTTCATACATAATTCAAAATACATTTTCTTTGTTACTTCTTGTTTTACCTATAAAGTCCCACCACTAATAATTTTATATTTTAATTTATATTTTAGATTTAAAAACAAATATATTAATTATAGTCTAAAATATCAATTTTTGAAATATAAAAACAAAATCTAAAAACATCAATCATTACGGAGAATGTACTAAATAAGATTTGCCAAAATTGCTTGTTCTCCAAACTACCATGTAGTAATAGATTTTGTGGAGGAACAGAACTCTCATCATCGTCGATAGATCTGGCAACCCACCACCAATCTAGGAATTAAAAATAGAGTTAACTATAGGAATAAAAAAATTCTGTTTTTACAGTATTCTGTTTTTAGTGTAAAATTTGGCGTACCATTATAAATGATTTTGCTATATAAATAACGTTTAAAGAAAATTATAGTAATATAAGAGACACCCTAAATTTTAACTTGGTATAGTTGTTGATTAGATGATCAGATTAGTTCAACCGATTCACATTATATTTGATTTTCAAAAATATCTTTTAATTTAAGTTAACTTTTAAAATTAAAAAGTCATATTTAATTTTTTTACTATTCCAGTTAAAAAATATAGCTAACTGATAAAATAAACTTTCATCAAACTATATGTTGAACTTGATGAACCCAGCTTTTATACTGACCCAAATAACCAGTTTTGGTTGATTTTGCTGGTTTTATTCAAATTTCGGTCTTAAACCAACTCGGATTTAGTTTATTTAACAGTCAAGGTAGGATGGAGGTTCAGTTTGAAAACATTGTCTAAATCATATCTAAAATGGGAAAAAGATCAAACAAATATTCAGTTTATACAGTTTCTCTGAGAAAAGCACAATACTCTATTAATCCAAAATATGTAAACTTATGAGATCGAGCCAAATTAGATATAAATTTAGTGAATATTATTTTTTTACTTAACAAGCATTTATTTTTAATAGAAATCAAATCGATGTAGTTTCAATAAAATAAGAAAAAGCAACAAAAATGACAGTAAAAATATTGAACTTACACAATGTAGCCATAAGAAAGCACAAACACATCATTGATCCAAAAATATATATTCTTGTTTTGGATGAGACAGTGATTGGTTCGGATAAAATTTTCCAGGTTTTCAGGGTTATAATGTTATATATAAATTTAGTCGACATCGATTTTAACTTAATTGTCAATTATTTTAACGTGATTAGAAATCTTAGCGACATTTATATTGGGGCGAGTTTTCCAAGTTCAACGTCTTAAGCTCCATTTGGATAGTATTCAGTACATGTTAGGTTTGATTAATAACACTTGGGGTTCATATATAATTTTTACTCATTCCAAAAATCATAATGTAACTCATTCCAAAAATCATAGTGTAACCATACTAATTTTTAGATAATATGAAATTAAGTATTTGAGTATACTCATTTAGATTTCAAATGCTTATTTCGAAAAATAATTTGGATTTTCATATCAGGTTATTTCAAAAAAAAAAATCAGGTTTCAATTCTATAACCTATATGGATTCTGTTAATAATACTTCGATTTTCAAATATGTTTTATATCATCCTACAAGATTCTTTCAGGTATTTTTACATCTTGGATCAGGTACAAATTCATTTCTTTTAGTTTGGTTTGTTTTTTCTTTTCTTTTTAATGTAAATTTTGTTGGTTTTTCTTTTTTCTTTAAACGATGAATTTTTATTTTATTTTAAAGTTTAACGTTTAAATGAAAATTCATATTGACTACATTTATATATATATATATATTTTGGCTATCAACACAAGTTTATTAAAATTTCAGATTAATGAAGTGTTTTGTGGTTGTTTTGGGAATATATATATATTTTTTGGCTCGATCAACACAAGTTTATTAAAATTTCAGATTAATGAAGTGTTTTGTGGTTGTTTTGGGAAAACTCTAAAATTCATTTTTTTTTTACTATTTTCTCTATCTATAATAAATTGTAGAAACAAATTTAGCAGCAGTAACATAAATATCTTTTTTTTTCCTTCTGAATTTCATTAAAATTGTATGTCCAAAAGCTCCCTAAGAACCTTCCCACCGAAGGAACCGTTAGAAGAACCGGGTTTCATTGACAAAGAGTTCAATGATCCATGAATAATGTCCATTATTCACATAAGATTGAACCAATCTTTGTCTTGTTACACTTTGAGCAATGAAAGACGCCCATCTATTCTCTTCGAATTAACCGCCATGAACTGATACTCCCCCATCAAGTTTAGCTTCAGCTTAATATCCTCACCATGATGCCTAAACGCAGGCTAATCATGAGGTTTTCCTATTGCACAAAACATCTCTTTAAAATCACCAGCAAAAATAATTTTATTAAGATGCAAGCTGATCATGCTCTTCATTGGCCATAGAACTGTTTTTTACCTAGCTAGCCTCATACTTTCTGAGAACATTTGAGAAAGCCCGCCTACCATGGATTAGAACAACACCTCTATGATTCCGAACCACCCAAGCTTCACCCAGTAGTCTCTTATCCTTGTCCCAATAAAATGCCACATTACACATCAACCACCCTTGATGTGGAGGTCTCCAATGACCTTTGTTTGACACTTCTCCCTCCACTAATTGAGCTAAGAACCATTCTACTGACTCAGTTTTGGCCTTAATTGGAATCTCCACTGGTGACCATATTTTGCCATTAAACAAGAAATCATTTTTACTCTTCCATATAAACCACAACAGCCACAGCCAAGCTCTTTTGTCGTCCATTTCTCAACGACGACATATTTTAAATTTAAAAGGTAGTTGATGTTAGTGAAGACATTGGCTTCCTGAAAACCATATTCTGGTTAAGGAATTCCAGAGAGAGTCCAAACCTGTCTTTCTCCGGAGCATTGAAAAAGCGTGTGATTAATTGATTCTCCATCCGGTCCACACAACTGACATCTTTCATCCACCTTCATTCCTTTAGCACTAATTAAGTCCGAAACAGGAAGTGCATCACTCAACATTTTCCATAGGAAAATTCTGATACTGGGAGCCGTCTATATCTTCCACACCTTCTCATTTATAATGTTCAGAGAAGGAAGAACAAGAACTTCAGGCTAATAAGTTTAAATCTTCGAGTCACGAGCCAGCCAGCAAGCGGATTTCACTGACAGATTACCACTTCTATTATGTTTCCAAGACAAGGAATCCACTCGAGAAAGAACCGGCTGCTTGGCTATGATCATTTTGATGTCACCTGGAAAAACAAATTCCTGAAGCACCTGAATATTACATATTCTTATAGTAAAGTCAATGAGTGAACTAGCCATCATATTGACATCAAATAGATAATTCTGAATCCAAGGCTCTCTCATGCCTAGATCAGGGTCCTCCACCCTCTTATCATTCTACACACTCGTGTTTGACTATTCCCTACCTACAATTTTAGCCTTTTTGGAGTAATTATCTATCGAAGATGAGGCTTCTCCATGCGAAGGACGGTCTTTCACCTTCTGAAGCTGTCTATAACTCAGAATGAAGGTAGTGTCTACTCTTTGTAAATATTGCCAAGAGACACTCAAGTTGGTCAATGAGTTTCAACCCTTGCTTTTCCAATAAAGATTAGTTGAATCTTTAAAGATCTTTGAATCCCGCTCCTCCTAAATTCTTTGGTAGACACAATATTTCCCATGAGACCCTGTATATCTTTTTGTGGTGAGATTTTGAACTCCACCAGTAGTTTTCTATCAAGCTAGAGAGTTTGGCAATGATAGTTTTGGGAAATCTGAAACAGGACATGGCGAAGACAGGGAGAGCTGATGCCGTTTTTTCAAGAGAATCTCCTTACCTCCCTGCGATAACTTGTGTAAACAAGCTATCCAAACGACATTGAGTATGATATTTAAGGTACGATAGAAGTTCCACTTTTGATTCTGAGAACCATTCATGGAGTCCTAGGTATTTACTGGTTCCACACCTTCATTATAAATACCTATAATGGCATGGAGTTCAGCTTGCTCTTTTGCAAGAATCAATTCTCTGAAGTTATAGAAGATTTCCGTAAGTTAATGCACTGCCATGTTGCTTCTCCATAAAAATTCAGAATCCTTTGAACATTCTTGCATTGCGCTACTGAATATTTGCAGAGACACATGCTGTTATTAGAGAAGAATAAATTTTGAACAGAAGGATCCTGATTTCGAAAAACTCATTCCACTCAAAATATTAGTTCTTTCAGCCATGTTCAACATGTATGATAGGCCTTCTCTGCAGAAAAAGAAGAGGAACAGAGATAAAGGGTGTCCTTGGCGAATACCTCTTCTTGGCGATATTAGACCAAACGGCTGGTCATTAATTAGAAAAGTAAAGGAGGCTGAAGACACACACATCATTATCCAAGTAATCGTCTGCTAATCGAATCCCAAAGCCTTCATCAAGGCTCTCAAATAACTCCATTCCACCTGGTCATATGCCTTAGACATATCAATTTTCACCGCCATAAACTCCTATGCCACCAGTGAATGGGTTTTAAGAGCATGAACTGCCTTGTTGGATATTAAGATGTTATCCTGACTCAACCTTTCACTGATGAAGGCCGATTGATTAACTGAGAAAAACTCATTTAAGAATGGTTGCAGTCGCTTAAACAAACTTCGACACTGTTTTATACAACACCTAGCATAGACTAATAGGTCTTAAGTTTGTCATGTTTTCTGGGTTTTGTATCTTGGGAAGCAAGTACAAGTAAGTAAAGTTCCACTCATCTGGTAAAGTCGCCTTTTCAAAAACATTTTGAATCTCTTTTGTTACTGTCTTTCCAATGGTGGGACAAAACTTTTAAAAGAAAAGCCTTGCCATGCCGCCTCGGCCTGGAGCGCTCTCTTCTTTAATGGAAAAGATAGCATCTTTTACTTCTTCCTTAGAGACCTTACACGTTAGACGCTTATTCATAACCCAAAACTTCAGTTTCGTACCCTGAAATATAGGTTCATAAGGAATGTTCGAGGTTGCGAAGAACTCCTAGAAATACTCAATGGCCACTTCCGCCTTCGCAGCAGCCGACCATTTGTTATGGCCATTCTTATCTTTGAGTTTAAATGGAGTCTTGATCTGTTTGCCTCGACTGAGGATTGAAAAGTTTTACAATTTTTATCACTAAACTTGAGCCATTTCTCTCTACATTTTTGCCTCCTAAACATCTCCTATTCCTTGTAATCAGCTCTTTTATGCTTGATATACTATGGATTTTACCCACTTTTAGCTATGGTATATAAGTGTTTTAGGATATAATTATTCTGTTTTAGAGTCCTTTTAGCATATTTACAGGTTCAGGAGTGTTTTGGAGGAAAATGCTGATTTTGGTGCATTTAGAGATAAAATGAGAGGAAGCCTGTAGCTGACCATCGAACCAGTCTGGAGGTCAATATTCAGAGACAAACATCGATCGATTCACATCTTGTGCCATCGATCGACAGCAAAGCGCGCAAGACCCGACTAGGTTTCTAGCCGACTTAAATCCCAAGTCACACACATTTACAGAAATACCCCTGGCCGATTTTAACTTAATATTTATGTGCTATGCCTGTTCTAGGCAACACAAGCTTTTCATAATTTCTAATTTTCACAGCAAACAATACTTAGGGTTTTTAGTAGTTTGGAGAGAAGATTCAAGACTCCTTCAGAGATTTGTATTGGAACTCTAGTATTCTAATTTTATTATGTTTATGTAATTTATTCAGTTATCTATTATGATTTACTTTGCTATGTCTGAGTAATTCATCTGTTAGATTTAGGGTTCAAATAGGTTATGAGAGATTAGCCCAAAATATAGAATTGCTAAGGTGATAAATATCCTTCAAGGAATTGTTGTTAATGCTTGTGTTCTACAGTAGCTAACTAGAACCTTGAATTTAGGATTGTGGACAACTACGATGATAGGTTCTGCACCAGAGCCTATGCAAGTTGATAAGGCTACTGAAAGAAGGACATTAAGGAGAAGGAAGCAAAAGGTTTCTAAGCATCTTAAGAGAGGCGGCAATGAGAAAGACATGAATAGTTTTACAAAGAGGATTTTAAGGATCCCAATGGACAAGCCATTTGAGGAGGCTTACTTTACCCATAAGTTGTGGATGTTCTTCAGAGAGACTAACAGACTGAAAAAAACATTAGGAGAATGTTCCACCAGGTCAGAGAGTAGATGAGGCAGGGGATTACACTGAAGAAGAAGAGTGATCCAGGAAAGTTTGTAGTAGCATGCTTGATAGGAGGCATTGATTACCCTAGTGCGCTCTGCAACACAGGTTCTTCAGTTAGCATTCTACCAAAGGTGATGGCAGACCATCTAGGTCTGAAGATAGAGCCTTCAGAGTATTCATTCACTTTTGTGAACTGTTTTCAGAGGAACTCAGGAGGAATCATCAGAAACCTTGAGGTGCATATTGGTAATGTCCTAGTTCCAGTAGACTTTCATGTCCTGGACATCAAGCTCAACTGGAATTCTTCTCTACTACTTGGGAGAGCCTTCATGGCTACTGTAGGACCAGTATGCGACATGCAGACCAACAAGTTGTGCCTGACACTCATAGACCCTACTATCTATTATGAACTAGTGTCAAGACACAGACGGGATACATAGAGATTGGAGATGATCCAGGATTCATTGCAGTTTGTTACTGCGACCCAGAAGCTGAAGTGGAATCGGACCATGAATCATCGATCGACAATCAACCTGAAGCGTCGCTCGACAAGAAGACTGAAGCGACGATCGACAAAGCCTTGGAAGAGCCGATCGATAGTCACTCTGCGAATGAGATAGGCGACTTCCCAGAAGGTTCTATCAACAGTTGGGCGAATGATTACTACCAACCTAGCTACGCAATTCAGACAGCTACACCTTCCAAAGGAAGATCGGTGAAAAGGAGCATGATTAGTACGATGAGGACTACAGAGAAGAGGAGATCATTGAGTACCCTGGCCTTAACATGGAAGAGACAAGAGTTCTCAAGACTTCTTATGAGACCAGGGTAGAGATATCAATCGATGGAAACCACAAACCATTAATCGATACATATCACGAGACAGAGTCAGATGCAAGAGCAAAAGATGATGCAGATTTTGGTTACCTTAGACCAAATGAGTTTGGTATATTCAGAGATTCAGAAGGACAAGCACGTGCTCTGCATGGACGAGCTATACACATCTCTAAAGACGTCGCATAAATTCTTGCAAAGGCTAGTGGAACAGGAAACCTTTTCAGCCAGCAAGACAAAAGAGAGGATCCAACATCGATCGATAGGACATGTCAACCATCAATCGACAGTCTTTACGAGTATGGAAATAGAGCTTATAATCATAGAGGCAACAGAAGATTCCAATGGGAAGAAAGAGATGAATACGGAATATACAGAGACGAGCATGGAAATGCCCGATTTGTAGAAGGCAGAATCATTCATGTGTCAAGGGAAGACATCAGGGAGATTTTAGAAAGAGCTAGAATGGATGGAAACACTCATATATGTCTACCAGAATATGCAGAGAAATTCACCAGAACCATGCCAAAGCCAGACACTTACAACAGAGCAGAGATTGATGACATGGTACATGGGAACTACAGAGCCCAAGAGATGTCAATGAATGACTACTACAAGAGGCTCAATGATGTCTACTACCCAATCGACAACAATATTACCATGTTGACTGCACGCATGAATGAGCTGAAAGAGGAGATAGACATAATTCGGAGACAGAGTGAGATCCGAGCAAAAGAATATCCATCGATCGACGATCACACTCGACCATCGATCGACGCCAACCACACATCTTTCAAAGGAAGGCTGGTAACAGTGAAGTTGTTAGAAGACAAGCTTGATGAGATTGGTTTTTTTCAAAACTTTCTCAAGGAGGATATTTCCCAGAGATTTCAGAACATCTTAGAAACAACACATGCCGGACTTAGAATGCACCAGGGCTGTATTGGACATCTTCAGAAAAGGATGCATGCTAATGAGGTTGCTAAGGAGATAATGAAAAACCAGTGACAAGAGAGATGAAGCCATAAGAATCTTCGTTGATACATGGTTTCAGATGAGCAGAGAAGATATGACCCTTGTTTTCCAACAATTAGTCACTTACCTCTATACTAGCCAAACAACCTCCAAAGAGTCAAGCTAAATGACTATAACAAATCGCTTAATGGGAGGCAACCCATTGATAAGATTTACTTAGTTTTATTTTGAATATATTACTGATTTTTCGTATTTAATTTATCGCAGGTTAAATATATATATATATATATATATATATATATATATATATAAGATCTGAGGAGACGAGTGCTCAGCATATCGACCGAGGGGACCTAGTCGACATGGATCGACAGTACTACACCAACAACGATCGACAAACACTTTCTTGTGTCGATCAACACTAATATCAGCGGGCAGGTATATCATTCTTCCTTGTTGCATTATGTACTTTGATTTATGTTTTCGCCAAAATTCGACTAGATACACACTGGGGACAATGTTATTTTAGTTTGGAGGGGAGGTTTACTGATATTTAGTTTATCTATGAGTTTTATAAAAAGTTTTCAAAAAGTTTTCATTGAGTCAATAAGGGGACAATGAACTTTTTCAATTTCACTTATTATCTAATCACTGTCTAGCACCACTCTTAGATTTATTGACTGCATAGTGTATTATAGATACTAAAGTGACCTGCCAAATATTCACACTTGCTGAGAATGTTTGAAGGAACCAAAGCTGACCTCAAACCTAATTGAGCCTAATCTTCTTATCTTGGGGTTTGGTATACAATAGATCAGATTCCTCCTGCAAGCCAGGAAGGTCAAAGTCTGTGTGTTTCTGATTCCCTTGTCTCTATCTCTCTTTGGCATCCATAAGAATAAAAGATTGAAATGATTTCATGCGGTTCGGAAGGGTAGGAGTGTCTCATGTGTCCCCATTATTCTCTCTAATGGAATTATCACACATAGTTGGAAGTGAGGGCTAGGAGTATCTCTTGTGACCCCATTATTCGCTTACACTTTTCAAAGAAAAAAAAAAGAAGAGAAAAATCGAAAAGAAGATGAATAAGATGGACTGTATCAGCATCATTGTTCATTGGAATTGAGATTTAGAGAAGAGGGAAAGAGGGAAGAAAGGGATCAAATAAGACTACATGTGTGTTTAGAAACTTGCTTGAGTAAGAGTCCATGTGTCTTTTGTGTACTTCCAAGGTAAAGCCTACACTTTTATATATGTAATAAAAGAGGTCAGTAGAGGGGTTAGTCAGACAATATTAGCTAATTTGTTGGTTATATGAATTTGGTTGCTAAGCTAGGATATAATATAGAGAATATCTCTAAAGTTAGAATTGATTTGATTTGGCTTGCAACATAGTAGAGGTGATGATAGTGAGTTCTTAAATTGTGTGAAGCTCTGCTGTTTTCAAACCTCTTTCATAAAAACTGCTCTGTGTTTTGCTTGAGGACAAACAAAATGGTAAGTCTGAGAGAGTTGATATATCATGGATTTTACTCACTTTTAGCCATGGTATATAAGTGTTATGATATAATTATTTTGTTTTGTAGTCTTTTTAGCATATTTACAGGTTCATGCGTGTTTTGGAGAAAAGTGGTGATTTTGGTGCATTTTAGAGATAAAATGAGAGGAAGCCCGTAGCTCACCATCGAATCAGTCCAGAGGTCAACATTCAGAGACAAACATCGATCGATGTACATCATGTGCCGTCGATCGACAGCGAAGCGCGAAAGACCCGACTAGGTTTCCAGCCGACTTAAATCTCAAGTCACACACATTTACAGAAATACCCCTGGCCGATTTTAACCTAATATTTATGTGCTCTGCCATTGTTCTAGGCAACACACGCTTTTCATACTTTCTACTTTTCACAGCAAACAATACTTAGGGTTTTTAGTAGTTTGGATAGAAGATCCAAGACTCATTCAGAGATTTGTATTGGAACTCCAGTATTTCTAATTCTATTATATTTATGCAATTTATTCAGTTATCTATTATGATTTACCTTGCTATGTCTGAGTAATTCATCTGTTAGATTTAGGGTCAAATAGGTTCTGAGTGATTAGCCCAAAATATAGAATTACTTAGGTGATAAATATCCTTAAAGGAATTGTTGTTAATGCTTGTGTTCTAGAATAGCTAACTAGAACCTTGAACTTAGGATTGTGGACAACTACGACGGTAGGTTCTGCATCAGAATTAATTCTGTTTGGCTAGGATTGTTTAGAAACAAGCGAAAGCTGATATATACATTACTAGCGAACCTATCGATCAACTCGTTAAAGCCCGTCTAAGGAAACATCGATCGACGCTAATCTCATAGCATCAATCGACATTCGATCCGTATCAACAAGCAGAAGCAGAGATATTGGACTTAGTCAAAACATAATACTCACATGTGAAAGTTGGATATCCTTACACTAGAATTCGAGTTCTAGGATTGACAACCTAAGTATTCTATACATCTATAATCTTGATTACCTGAATAGAAACATTAGATCTAGCGCTTTCTAATAATTGTTTACAAACCTCAAACCAATCAACTAAACAACTGCCTTGTTTGCTTATTTACTGATTTCATAATTTACCTAACTTAATCACTGCTGATTAGCATCTATTGTGTACTCTAACTCCCTGTGAATTCGAGCCCTAAGTACTATAATTGAATTTTTTATTTGAGAGAAAAAATTATTAGTTAGAGTAATTTTAGTGATATCAATGTTGTTAATAACGAATCAGAACGGATAAGATTTTGATTGAAACCATCCAAGTCAGTAAGTTAATCATGTCCTTGGAATTGAAGCATGGTTTCCGCTTCCAAGCACTAATAACTCTTCAGCAATTTTTTTTATTTTAATTGTCACACAGCCACATACCATTACAGATTTTTATAGAATTTACAAAAGAATAATTCCATTACATATCTTCCTAAAATTAAAATAAAATAAAAGAGAGAATGCACTAAAGTTTTCAAATAAAAAGTTCATAGATTCTCATTAAAACTCCATTAGTCCCTTGTCTCTTTTATATAAATTATTTTTAAAAAGAAAAAGAAAATCAAATGATTTAATTAATTTACGTTAGAATAATAATATTTTGTTTTTTTTTCTGACACTTGATAACACATTACATCATCGTATAATCTTTAATTCTATTATATATTTTGTTTGCTTAGAAATCTATTTGAAATTATCTCCAATAAGAGTGCTCTTAGTTCCACAAACTTTATTTTCTGACCACTTATTTTTCCATTATACTAATGAAATCCTCTAATATACAAATACTGTGGTAATGATTGATAACCGTGGTGCGGGACGTAATTGCATTAGGAAGTGCTTAATTGAGCAAGTGTCACCAATTATGCATATTAGTTGAAAAACGCAGTTTACAAAAAAAAAAAGGTAACGCACTCCATTTTTATACATGCAATTCTTTTGAAAAACGCACTACATAGTTCACCAACCAAATAGCTGTGGCTTTACATAATTAATATCTGAGTTTGATATATTTATACATGTTTTTAATTTTAATCAAATATTTAGCTATATCAATATATTTAATTTAAGTAAAAATATTAAAAACATAACAATATTTTTTTAACTTTTTCAAAAGAATTTTAGTATTTAAATTTATTTTAACAAGAATATATATATATTATAATTTTTTCATATTAATTTAAATATTTTAACAGTATAAAAAGAATTGTGACATTATCGCTAATTGAACAAATTTAATTTCTACTTTTATTAATATATATATATATATATATATATATATATTTTATATTATTTTATATCAAAACCGCATTAATTTTTGTTATCAAAAGTGCACTATTTTTTTTTTATCAAATCCATATTTATTCTGTAATCCACATGAACCACAATTTTTTTTTTGAATGAATGCTATATTTATTCATCAAAAAAAATTTTGTACATCAAGTGAAACCTTGTTTTTGAAGAGTGACTACTCCTATAATTTTACGGCTTCCAAAACTCCTAAACTGCCTAATATATTTATAGTCTTGTACCGAACCAGAGCTGGAACAGTTCTTCAAGTCCCTTTAACTCTTTTCTCTGCACCAAACTGAGCTTATTTCGGATAGTTTTGTCAATGAACTTGATCAAGACATTCAGTGGCATAGGTTGATTTCCATGACGCTGCTTGTCCCGTTCTGTCCACAGAGAGTAAATGGCAACTTGAAGAGCATAGCTAATACAGGAACGCCTCTTCTTCTCCATGCTACCCGAGATCAACCGAACAATAGCCTCACAGTTAAATTGTGCTGCACTTTAATTCTACGCCTCTTATATTATCAAAACTGCAGCTACCATTATACACCAGTTCACACGAACGTTACACAACATAACATGACACGGAAACAAAGTAGGCCCCACATATTCACTGTATGCAAGTTGTTCGCAAAAGAAGGTAGTCTCGGAGATAACGGGTCAAAGAACGGGCATAAGGGTAATTTGATCGTACCCGGCCAATTTTAGCCACCAATTGGATTTTCTAGGATAAAAGTCATCGCCGTCTCTTAGGTGTCAATCTCGACTGTGAATAGGGTAGTTGCATCTTCCCTCCCCACATAACTTTTATTTATCCATTTTTATGAGTTGACAAACAAAAATATATCTACTTTTATGAAAACAAAAGCTTCCAAGTTATATTTATGGTTTAGTTTTTATTATAAAGACTATATAACTTACTATGTACATAAGAAACAGGATGCATGTAATAAAATTGTGGATTTAACTTATGTTTCACTTGTTGATTTGTAAACTCACAAGTTGAAACACATGTATACATAAAACTAACAATATCCGCTTTTGGCTGAAACCCTTTATATATTTTTTCAATATATACCTAAAAATATACATAATTCACTATTCACATCAAATTACTATTTTCATATAATTTTAAAAAATATATAATATTAATACGTAATGGTTACTGTATATGCTATCATTTTATTATATCCTAAAATAATCTATTTTTCTTTATTTGCAGAAACGAATTTCGTTATTATTCATGTATTAGTTTGAACTTGCTAGAATTATTCTTTTTGTAAAGTCTATAGAAAAAATTATTATTTTCCTTAAATAGTTCCCATTTTTCCTAACTACATTATAACCAAGCTTCTCTCTCTCTCTTGCAAAGAAAATTTGCCATTAAATTCTCAAAGCTCCTCCAACTTTTCAGGCGCTCAACTTAAACTTGACACTTCTCTAGTTCTCTTCTCTACATATTTCCTCCTTTCTCTTCTTATTCATCCTAACGACAGTAAAAACAAAGCTTAACCCTTTCATCGTTCTCACCATGACCCAGAATCAAGACCACCAACCTCACCGTCCTGTCCCCGTCCACGTTACAAACTCCGACCAAAACCCAAACAACCTCCCCAACTTCCTCTTGTCCGTTCGTCTCAAATACGTCAAACTTGGTTACCATTACCTAATCTCCAACGCGCTTTACATCCTCCTCCTCCCTCTCCTCGCCGCCACACTCGCAAACCTCTCTTCTTTCTCCCTCAACGACCTTACTCTTCTCTACAATCACCTCCGTTTCCATTTCCTCTCCGCCACTATCGCCACCGCGCTCTTGATCTCTCTCTCCACCGCTTACTTCACCACCCGTCCTCGCCGTGTCTTCCTCCTCGACTTCTCATGTTACAAACCAGACCCTTCTTTGATCTGCACTCGAGAAACATTCATGGACCGTTCTCAACGAGTAGGTATCTTCACTGAAGATAATCTCGCATTTCAACAAAAGATCCTCGAGAGGTCCGGTCTTGGTCAGAAGACTTACTTCCCTGAAGCTCTTCTTCGCGTTCCTCCGAACCCTTGTATGGAGGAAGCGAGGAAAGAAGCAGAGACGGTTATGTTCGGAGCTATTGAGGCAGTTCTTGAGAAAACCGGTATTAAACCGAAAGATATTGGTATTCTTGTGGTTAACTGTAGCTTGTTTAATCCAACTCCGTCACTTTCTGCGATGATTGTGAATAAGTATAAGCTTAGAGGGAATATTCTGAGCTATAATCTCGGTGGAATGGGTTGTAGTGCTGGCCTTATCTCCATTGATCTCGCTAAACAGCTTCTCCAGGTAAATATTGTATTCTTTAATTTGTTTTAGTACTACTTCAGATTATGTTTTAATTAATTATTTGGTTTGGTTTAGTCCGGTTTGCTTTTTAAGAGCCGTCGTGACTTTTCTTATTCAGCCTTTAAATGTTTGAAAAGGCTAACGACAGCTCATGAATTTTATGTTATTAAAAACAGTAAAAGTTTTAATTATTTTGTGCTATGTCCAACTTAATAAGCATTTAATATGTGTTTTTTTTTGGAATAACTCGCTTTCTTGTCACTATTGCGTGCTATAAGCATGTTATTATGACTAAATTATTTGAAATCGAATTATTTGAGATACTATTTCATTTATATTGTCGAACTTTTTATAAAATGAGTTGTATGAAAGCATAAAGATCAAACAAGTCACGTGTCTATGAAAATTCTGACAGTGACAGGTCTTTTAGTATTTGGGTAGGTGGTGGTTGAGAAATTGGAAAAATCATAATGTCTTGAGTTAATGACCAAAGTTGTATTTTATTTATTTATATATAATATAAAAGTTAATGACATTTTTTTCATTTCAAAGAAGCATCCACTATTGAACAAAAAAGGAACAGTGCATGTAGGATTGATGCGTAATTATTTACAGTCCCTATATATATATATATATATATATATATATTTATGTAAGAGTCTATGACAGTTGAGAAACCAACGTGGTAGCACATGCTTGCAAGTTCCTTAAATCTCTAAGCTAGTTGGCAAATTGAATAAAAGTTCTCAAATAGTTACAACAATATTAGGTGCATACACACTACAGCACTAACCATGTAGTAATAATAATATCAAAGCATAACTTAAAAAGCCATGTTCATAGTTTGTCTTTTAGATTCAAGAATCTTGTTCTTATCGAATCATGCTAATAATGCAGGTCCAGCCAAACTCATACGCACTAGTGGTGAGCACAGAGAACATAACTCAAAACTGGTACTTAGGCAATGACCGATCAATGCTTCTCTCTAACTGCATCTTCCGTATGGGTGGAGCCGCCGTACTTCTCTCGAACCGCTCTTCCGATCGCAGCCGTTCAAAATATCAGCTCATCCACACTGTCCGTACCCACAAAGGAGCTGATGACAACGCATTTGGGTGCGTTTACCAACGAGAAGACAACAACGCAGAAGAAACCGGCAAAGTCGGAGTCTCTCTATCCAAAAACCTAATGGCAATAGCTGGAGAAGCTCTCAAAACAAACATCACAACTCTCGGACCACTCGTCCTGCCAATGTCCGAACAACTTCTCTTTTTCGCAACCCTCGTGACACGCAAAGTATTCAAAGTCAAGAAGATCAAACCTTACATTCCTGATTTCAAGCTAGCGTTCGAGCATTTCTGCATTCATGCTGGAGGTAGAGCCGTTCTTGATGAGATAGAAAAGAATCTTGATTTGTCCGAATGGCATATGGAGCCATCGAGGATGACGTTGAACCGGTTTGGTAATACCTCAAGTAGCTCGCTTTGGTATGAGCTTGCGTATAGTGAAGCTAAAGGAAGGATCAAGAGAGGAGACAGGACTTGGCAAATTGCTTTTGGATCGGGTTTCAAGTGTAATAGTGCGGTTTGGAAAGCTTTGAGAACGGTTGATCCGGTTGAAAATTCTAATCCATGGAGTGATGAGATTCATGAGTTTCCTGTTGCAGTTCCTAGGATCACTCCCGTTACGTCGTCCTAGTTTTTTTTAAATAATAATTCTTTTGGAGATTTATATGTTATGGTTGTCTTTTAATGTAATGATGTGACTTATCTTTTACATATCTGATTGTATTTTTTATCCCATACGCAATTAGTGGTGTGCATGATGATAGCGTAACGCCGGAAACACGTCTCGATGTGGTGCCTCCAATTCCAAATTGAGAACCGCCTCGTCCCAGCAGTGTTTCCACCGCCAGGAATCGACCCACCATCATATATAGCAAACGTACATAAAACTCTTCTTTGTTTCTCCAATCTTGTCTAGATTAGTTCTATGTAGTTTACAGATGTGTTTTAGAAGAGAACAGTTTAATCGCACAATCACAAATGTTTCTCTATTACAACAATACGAAAATATGGTACAAATCGATGCAAGTCGATGTGACGTCGACACCAGAGACACAAAGAACACACAGATGTTTTATACAAACACACATTGGTTCTATTGGAAAGCGTTTTTATAAACAGAACTTCTGTGTGAAGTGGTACCTATCATACATGAGATGTGAAACCTTTATGGGACACGTACTCTCTGCATTCAAGCAGAAACGACAGCTTCTGAAACCCTTCCATTACCAGACTCTGCGTTGCCACTGTCGTAGTAATCAACCAGCACTTTCCAACCAGAAGGACACATGAAACCGTCTGGTGGGTTCTCTTTCTTCTTAGCCAAGCCACGCATCTAGAACAAAATCATCATCCAAATATATTGCTTTTCAGTCACAAACTACGAACCTTGGATATGGAAATAGAACGTAATTTCAGATTGTACCTTGGTTCCTGATATGAAGAGTAACTGTGTAGAAATTAGCTCCCGCATTGATCCTAGCTTTGGCGTGCCACTGAACCTCGGTTGGACCAGCATAGTGCATTGGAGATGGCAAGATGGAGACTAAAGTAGTCTCCAGATCCAGAACCCCATCCTCAAGCACCTACATGTTCAAAGCAAGAAACAACATTCATTTACATTGAAAAATAAAAATATTAAAGTGGGAAAATCTTTTGGTTTCTTTGTTGATCGTCATCAACGTTCATACAGATGCAGCCTGGAAGGAAACAGATAAGAAAGCGGGGCTGGCTTGGATTTTCTCGGACCATACCGGGAAAGTTTTGGCCAAAGGAGCTGCAACAGAACACTTCGTCCCCTCCCCACTGGTGGCAGAGGGCATGGCGATAAGGGAAGCGCTACTACAAGCACAAGCTTTCGGGTACAGCAAACTACTCATCAAATCCGACGCTCAGACCATCATCCGAGCTATCAATGGGAGAGACTCTATCAAGGAGCTTTTTGGTATCCTCCAGGATATTCACAATCTATCTTGTTATCTCTCTGTTTCTCGCTTTTGTTTCATTCCTCGTTTAGACAATATTGCTGCTAACACTCTCGCCAAGAGAGCTCTAGCTACAACTATGGTCACGTAAAACTCTGGTTTTCTATTAATGAATTGTTGCTAAAAAAAAAATTCTTTGTTGATCGTATGTTCAAAACAAGAAACAGAATGTATAATGTGTATTGATGGTAGGGCCTAATTGATAGAGCATTCTTGACAAATTAATTAGCCTTGAGGAGAGTAATTCTCCATGACCAAATTAACGTCACGTTACAAAAACAATTTATTATTCTTTTGACTAAATCAAATTGAAAATACTAGGTAGCGCGGGAACTTTTCTTTGTTTTCATTTTTAAGATTTTAATATCATGTTTTGATAAAATAAATATTGATAAGAAAATATATTTCAAATGAAATAAGAATATTTTTTATTTGGTATTAAAACCTTTGAACAAATCTATTTAGAGAAATTGCCACAAATACCACATTCATATTATTACTTTACATGTTTATTAAAAGACACTTATACCCATAAGGTTAACTAATCTAGATTTAAGTTTTATAGTTGAGGAGTGGTGTAGAGTTTTTGGAATATAAAATTTAGGATTCTAATAAATATATAAATAAATACTTAAAAAATATAATTATTTTTTAAAATAGTTTCAAACATAATTTTCGATTTTCAAAAAGAAAATTTGAAAAACAAATTCAAAAAAAAAATATATAAAAAAATTCGAATTTGAAAACGTATAATTCGAAAATTTAATTATATATATATATATATATATTTTTTTTTATTTAAATAATGATTTATTATATATATAGAAAACAAGGGTATAAGAGTCTTTTGCCACTTAATAAAAAATATATTTTTGAAAATGTCCTTTTAGTGGTGGTAAAGATGAAAAGTGGTACCATGAAAGTGGTAAAAATGAAATTCTCCATCTATTTAAAATGGAAAAGCCCAGAGCTAGATTGCATGGAATCGGAAAAAGATACGCGGAAACGAAACGTTTTAAAACGTGGAAACATGATTTTAAAGTTATAAGAAATGGAAACGTTTATAAATATATATATATATATATGTGTGTATACAATTACTTTCTTCTGTTTGGTGATCTATCTAATAATATAAATCAATGAATAATAATTTTATGTTAAGTACACGAAAATGTAACAAGCAATAGTTAAACATCTAAATCATATTAAAATTTTAAAATAGAAGATATCCAATACTTAAATATTGGGTGGCTTAACTCAAAATAAAAGTATAAGTTACAAAACTTGTTTTAAGAAGTTTTTTTTCACGTTTCCAAAACATAATCACAAATTTCTAAAGTGGAAATACAGTTTCATCTAGTTTCAAAAATGAAATTTTCAAGAAACACGTTTCTAATGAGTTTCCACGAGTTTCTGAAAGATTCCGATTCCAAAACGTTTATGAAACTAAACGTGAAACGGACTTTCATCCGAATTTCCATGCAACCTATAAGACTAAAGCGTAAATGAAAAATAAATACATGTTTTATTATTTTAGTATATTGATTCAACTCTCACATGTAGTCTAATTAGATCTTAAAATCTTTAACTAAGAACTATGTGGGAACCGAAATTCGCACTGTCGATTTACGTTTAAATTAGGAAATTAGGGAAACCCTAATTTTCCAGAGGTCACGGATCTCTGCGAGAGCCAACGGCAAGTGACCAAATATATGCGAAAATCGTGAAAAGATAACAAACAAGTTTAGAGAAAACAGTAGATCTTATTTCTAGTGCGCGTAAGAGCGTTGAGATCATTACAAGAGATCAAAAAAGCTTTGGCCGCAAAGGCTGTCAGCGAGTTACCTAGTTCTAGCGGCCTAAAAGCTCAAACCTAGTTGAGTCGTGGCTCGATAACAAAAGACGAAGAAAATACAGAAAAGGTTTTTGATTGATTTCGGACTGAACCTTATGAAAGGCTGCCTACGTACCCCTTTCGAGGATCAAGCCGAACGTAGTTCAAGAGTGAACCAAGAGATCGAAGTGCTTGTGAGAGTTCGTCTGGTAATCGGGTGCCAGCCATGGAAGCAGAGCATGTCGAGAATAAGTGCCGAGAGTTCTGAGTCTAAAAAGTTGTCCTCCCATGCCTCTCGTCTAGGACTCCTTATATACTGGCTCCTAGGTCGGTTTACGCTTTTCCTCTTCTGCCCTTAAGCCTTCATTGCATAAAAATGGAGATATTCCATATTTTCCGATCTTCGTAATTATCTTCAAAATTTCGTATTTATCCGTGGAAACTTGACATTTATCTTTCCTTGCGAACCAAGCGTAAACCGTCATGCGGCTTACGGGCTGTTGGTTAAGAAATTGTAAGTTGGGCCTCGAGTCATGTCTTAGGTCCCTTTGGGCGGTCTTCTGACTCGAAACGTTTATTACGGCTTCTTTTTATAAAGAACGAACTTTCCGCGGTTTTTACTGTAAAGTTTGATCGATGACTTAGAATGGCGGCAAACATGAAATGGGTTCGCTACGGTCTTTGGGAGATAGCATCGAAGGGTAGACGAGAGTGCATGGACTAATGTCGTATCGACGTTTCGGAAGAGCTCGGTCGCTACGTAGCGACCAAACGGAACGGACGCTCGGTCGCTACATAGCGACCGAGCGGAATGGACGCTCGGTCGCTACGTAGTGACCGAGCGGAACGGACGCGTTCGGTCGTTGCGTAGCAACCTTTTTCAAGCTCTTGTCCGATGTCTCGTGAATGTGTTTTTTCCGCAAGATTCTTCGTAAAAATAAATCTTTTTCGAAGATTTATTTTTCGTAGAAACGTTCATGCCGATTTCTACGGACTTTCAGACATTGATTCCGTCGTGACCGATTTTGACCCCAACAAACTATTACTGTAACTTTTTGTGTATATTTCTCTTTTTGGTTTTGATATTTGAATATGTCAATTAAATTTTCAAATTTATCCCATATATGTTATGTCACATTTTTATATATGTTATATAACTCTTATGTACATCATTTGGAATATTCTATTATTGATGTTATGGACTAGTTACATATATTATTTTTGTTCACTACCTTTTTTACAAATTTCACCAGACCAACGAAGAAATATAGCCTCCCTCATTAAACATTCATTTCGATGTTATGAACTAGTCACAACGAAGAAATTAATGTATATAGTCTTTACAACTAAGACTACCAGTACACTCTTTATCTCCTTTATCAAAGCTTAAAGGCAGATCACACGAATATAGTGTTATAGAGGCTATAGTCCTTCGCTCACTGTACCGTACGAGAACCTGTGGTTCAACAGAACAGAGAAAAATCGAAGCAGCTGGCAACAAATGGACATTTTGATGCAAAAATATTAAATATCTAGAAACACAAGAATTATAAGAACAAATTTCCTTATTAGCTTTACAAACTTCTCAAAACTAAAGCTTTCTATATGTTTTTCTTATATCATACGAAACACCTCTCCATAAGAACTATATTTATATGACAGACTATTTTTTTTAACACGTGGGATGTGGAAAACACAAACCTAACATAAATAGAAAACTTTTCTTATTTCTAGATTTCTTTATTGTGTTTATCTTAGCATATTAAACATCTAATAATATGTTAAGTTTACACAAACATGAAATTATCCAACATTTACCCCCCCTTAATTTCAACTTGAATTAGGGAGATCAATTTCTTGAACTCCGAGTAACCTCCTCATTTGCTTGAACTTAATTCTTGCTAATGGCTTGGTAAGTATGTCGACCTTATGCACAACACCCGGCACATTCTCCACGTTGATTTGCCCCATTCTCCACACACTCACGAATGAAGTGATACTTCTTGAGTACATGTTTACTCCTTCCATGGAAAACTGGATTCATTGTTAGAGCAATGTCTGATTTGTTGTCGATCCTAAGCTTGACCTTGTCGCCTTCTCTACTTAGTATCTCACTCAATAATTCCTTGATTCATATAGCTTGCTTTGCTGCTGTGGGAACCGAAATTAGCACTGTCGATTTTCCGTTTAAATTAGGAAACTAGGAGAACCCTAATTTCCTAGAGGTCCCGGATATCTGCTAATACCGCACGCCAAACAATCACAACACGAAACGAGAACAGTAATAAAATAAGAAATCGAAAAAGAGAGCAAGATAGTTCTTATTCCGAATCTGAGTTTGGGCGTTTACAACAAGGTAAGTTCCTGGGCTACGAGAGCTGTCGGCGAGATTCCTAGTTTTAAAACCCTAAGATGGCAAAAACCTAATTGAGTCGCAGCTCGAATGACAAAAACGGAAAATTGCCTAAAATCGCTCTAAGTGCTAAGTTTGCTGTGTCCAAATCCTCCCTCATGCCTCTCGCCTAGGACTCCTTATATACTGGCTCCAAGGTCGGTTTACGCTTTTCCCCTTCTGCCC
>NC_027749.1:37273867-37274757 GCF_000695525.1 Brassica oleracea var. oleracea
CCCATACTTCTATAAGTAGTGAGCTCTTGTCAATCATTTGCTTCACACCTTCCCTTCTTCAAACCTTCAAAACCTCTCTAGCTCCAAATCTCTTGCCTTTAACATGTCTTCTTCCAATGGTGACAAGAGAAGTTCCGATGTGGAGATGGGTGAGGCCACCTCTCCGGCGCCGATTCCGACTTCTCCGGTCGAAGCGCCGGCTTGCGTTGCTGACCATCTCTCCTTTCGAGAGAGACTAATTCGTCGCCAAGCCGAGAAAGAACAGGTGCGAGCCGGCGCCGAGTTCCCGTCCTCTTCTGCACTGTTTGCTCCGGGTCATGGGACCAAGGGCGTAACTCCGCGAGATACGGGAACTCTCGCAGGCTCGGTCATTCCGGATGCTTCGGCTTTACCTGCTGGATCGTCCACAACTCCGATTCTCGTCGAAGATAAGGAGAAGGCTGCTGACTCTATGCCTCCTCCTCCGGCCAGGAAGGAGATCGTTATAGCGCTGCGCATTCCTAGTGTTGTTCCGGTTGCTCAGCCTAAGGGCCGGAAGAGGAAGTTTACCAAGGGCGGTGACGGGGAATCTTCGCAGCAAGGAGACTCGAGCATAGCGTCGGGGATTCGCGGAAAGGTTTGTCGCTCACTTACTTTCTTGATTGCTACATATTTCTCTAAAAGACAAAGAATCCCTAACTTTCTTCTTGTTTTTCAGTTCATGTCGTTGATCGACGGGATGATCAGCAAGTGCGGTTCTGAGACCAGTCGTCTTGCCGGGGAGTTGTTGGATCTGCAGGGTAGATGGCCTGAAACCGAGGCCATGCTGACGGCTGTCAAGGATTCTCACTCCGTGAAAGTGTCGAAACTTGAGGTCGCGATAGGGGAGCTCGAGAGGGACCTCGGGAAGA
>NC_027749.1:37274952-37275912 GCF_000695525.1 Brassica oleracea var. oleracea
GGCTCTCTCGAATGCATTCGGAACAGGGATTTAGCCTTGGCGACGATTCAGGACGGGATGGCCGTGGTTCAGTCGTTCCAAAGCGAGACTCCTCCAACCTTAGAGGCCGAAGAGGCCCGACTGTCCGGCTGCAAGGGAGATTTGGCAGTCGTGGATGGAGATTTCGATCTCATCCTAGCTGACCTGAAATCCGCGTGCTTTCTTCCGGCGTGTTCAGAAGGCCCGGAGGTGATGCGGCTCCAGGCTTGAACGACGTGACGGGTGAAGAGGGAGCGTGTGCTCTGAGGATGACTTTAATTAGATCTATTGCGGGAGATTTTTTTTATGTTTGATGTTTCGGCCTTAAATGGCTTTATTTCGTGTTTCGGGACTGGACGTATGTGGCTTTGAATCCCTGCCGCTCTGCGGCTTTTTTATGACAAGATGATCGAGTTGCATTTTTCATAAACTTTCGTATGGCGTGGAAGGAGGAGAGTTTTTCCGCGAGATATCGACTTCGCGGGATATCTAAAGATGTCGAATATAAACATAGAGGCATGGTTTTGGGATCTCGTATCTTTTGGATATCATGCCTTGAGATGTTAGAGACCAGTGCGTTGGGTTTAGGGCAAGACCTAGGTTTACTTTCGGTTTTAAGATTTTATGCGGTGACTAGCCGGCTATCGATTTATCTGTCGCGATTTTAACCTGATTCGTACCGATTTAAAGTCCGCGATAGGTTCTCGGCTTATATGACTTGTTAGATATGAATCGAGCATCTCTCCGGAGACAATTTTTAAGCCAACCGGAAGTGCTGGACCAAAATTTCGGGTTTCTTTTATAGCGCTATTATCCTTGTGTCCGATGTACGAGAGTCATCTTCGTGAGATGGCTATGTCTGTTTAATGTGTTCAAGAGTTCGATGTGATCAGCACCGAACTTGGCTGCAGATGCCGTCATTTATAGTTTTTGCGCAAGATC
>NC_027749.1:37276086-37276198 GCF_000695525.1 Brassica oleracea var. oleracea
AGATATGTCGGAAACATCGAAGGCGCGGTCGGATGTTTTCGAGTTTGAGAGTATACGAGTATACGTATCCACCCCTCCCCCTTTTTAATGAGGGGGGACAGCTGAATTTGCG
>NC_027749.1:37276403-37279007 GCF_000695525.1 Brassica oleracea var. oleracea
GTTTTCCCGCGTTTCGTTCAGCGGTGTTTTGGAAGACTTTGCGAAGGAGTAGATCTCCCTGATTAAATCTGCGATTCCGTACGTTGCAATTGTAGTACTTTGCGGCTGCGTGTTGGTAATTTTAGATTCGAATGAGCGCTCGATCTCGGCGCTCGTTAATGAGATCGAGATCGTCGAGGAGCATTGCGTTGTTGAGCTCCTCACGTTCGGGAAGTAATCTTCTTCGAACATCTGGGAACTCTACTTTTGCGGGAATCATGCATTCCGTTCCGTACACCAGAGCGAAAGGGGTTTCTCCTGTTGCTCGCCTCGGGGTGGTACGGTGGGACCAGAGGACTCCCTCGAGTTCGTCGGCCCACCTACCTTTTTTGGCCTCAAAGCGTTTCTTCAGTCCGTCGAGAATGGTTTTATTAATCGTTTCAGCTTGTCTGTTAAACTGCGGGTGCCTGGGCGTTGATTTGTTAAGCTGTATCTTCCATTTTTCGCAGAAAACCTCGAACCGGGTCGAGATAAACTGAGATCCGTTATCGGTTACGATTTCGTAAGGAACTCCATCCCTACAAATGATGTTTCTTCATACGAAACTTTCGACTTGGACATCTTTTATACTTGCGTACGAATCTGCTTCTACCCATTTTGAAAAGAAATCGGTGAGGACTAAAAGGAAACGCTTTTGCTTTGAATTATGAAGGGGACCGACGATGTCCATGGCCCAGCGCATAAAAGGATAGGGCGATGTGATGGAGGAGAGAACATCGGCTGGTTGTCGGATGGTTGGAGCATGCCTCTGGCATTTTTCGCATTTTCGTGCAAACTTCTCGCAATCTCCGATCATCGTTGGCCAGTAGTATCCATGGCGCTTGATTTTCACTGCCAGTGATCTTCCGCTGGAATGATTGCCGCAAGACCCAGAATGTACTTCTTCCATCACTTTTTTCGCTTTTTCCCCTCCCAGGCACGTCATGAGTGGTCCAGAGAATCTCCATTTGTAAATTTCACCGTCTATTGTTACGTAGCACACAACCTGTGTTTGGACATTGCGGGCTACCCATTTCTCGATGGGCAGGTGTCCGTTGATAATGTAGTCTCGAATTGTCTGCAGCCATGGGGTATCACAGCCGTAATCAGATTGCTCTGATTGCGGTCGTATCGTTACTTCTTCTTCTTCGTCATTTTGGCCTTCTATGACATTGACGACGATTGGTGGTCCGATGCTCGGATGTTCGATGAACTCGACCGGAATTACCCTTTTAAGTCCTGGGTCAGAACTTGATGCTAAGGCCGCGAGAGCATCTGCCTAGACATTTTCGGAACAGGGAATTCGCGTAAGGGCAAAATAGTCAAACTTTTGCGCTAGTTTTTGGGCCAGTTTGAGGTACGTGTCCATCCGTTCGCCCCTGGTTTCGTACTCTCCGCTGAACTGACTTGGCACTAACTGGGAATCGCAGTAAGCATGAATGTTTCGTATTTTCAAGCCGTGAGCCAAACGCAGTCCTGCGACGAGTGCTTCGTATTCAGCTTCGTTGTTTGAGGCGTGGAATTCCAGCCTGAATGATTGCTCTAAGATCTCGCCCGTCGGAGATGTGAGACGAATTCCGATGCCTGATCCCCGCTTGGACGAGGATCCGTCGACGTGAAGGAGGCAAGTGGAATTTGGTTCCTCGTTGGTTATGGTCTATGTCGGTAATTCGACCAAGAAGTCCGCAAGCACTTGTGACTTTGCGCTTGTTCTCGGTCGGTACTCGATATTGTACTCGCTCAGTTCCACCGCTCATTTGGCCAACCGGCCCGATTGACTCGGGCTATGCAGAATCGTTTGTAAGGAAAAAGTCGTGAGTACGACGATCGTGTGGGATTGGAAATATGGTCTTCCCTGATCAGCACGCCGCTCACAGCTGTTGCTGATACAGCGGTGTACAAGAACAAAGGTTCCCCCTCCACTGGTTTTGCGAGGACTGGAGGGGAAGCTAAATACCGCTTCAGCTGTTGGAATGCGTTTTCGCATTCTTCCGACCATTCGAATTTTTTATTTCCCAGCAAGACATCATAGATTGGCAGGCACTTGTCTGTTGATAGTGAAATAAACCGGTTAAGTGCCGCGACTCTACCGGTCAGCCTTTGGACTTCCCGCTTATTCTTCGGCGAAGCCATCTCGATCAGTGTGTTGATCTGTTTTGGATTAGCTTCGATGCCGCCGAATGTGACTAGGTCGCCGAGGAATTCCCCTGATGCCATGGCAAACCTGCATTTTGTTGAGTTGAGCTTCATGTTATGGGAATTTAACTGTGCGAAACATTCCTCGAGATGTGATACATGATCCTTTGCTTGGAGGGATTTGACGAGCATGTCGTCTATATAAACCTCCATCGTTTTACCGAGTTGTTTAGAGAACATACGGTTCACGAGTCGTTGGTAAGTTGCGCCAGCGTTTTTGAGGCCGAAGGGCATTACCCTGTAGCAATAGGTTCCACGATCGGTAATGAACGCAGTCTTCTCGCGATCGTCAGGGTTCATCCTAATTTGGTTGTAACCTGAGAAGGCGTCCATGAAAGATATAAGTTTGTTTCCTGCCGTTGCTTCTACTAATCGATCGATGTGTGGCAG
>NC_027749.1:37279354-37280277 GCF_000695525.1 Brassica oleracea var. oleracea
ATTGGCTCCGGTCTTGACGCATCGTTCCAGAGATGCTTCGTCGAGACAGACTGTGACCACAGGTTCGCAAGTTGCTTTGCATTTTTCCTTTAGGGCCGCGACGTTACGAGACTGTCAGAAGAGTTCAGCCGAATCTTGACTTCGCGAACCCTGGTCGGAGACCTTTTTCTCCGTTTTTCTAGGAGTGATTTTGAGGTCTGGTCTTTTTCGTTTTTGTTCTGCGGCGTAACACACCTGTGATACTCTTGGGTTTCCCCATATTACCTCGATTCCGTTAGGGGTCGGAAACTTGAGGCAAAGATGGTAGGTTGATGGGATGGCTCACATGGTGTTCAACCATGGGGTTCCCATGATAACGTTGTAAGATGTGGGACGGTCAACGACTAGAAACTATGTGACTCTTGTCACGGTTCCGGCTGTGACTGCGAGATTAATCGACCCGTAGGCCATGGTCGTTTCTCCCGAAAGTCCCAGTAGTGGGCTAGGGTATTTCACGATTTCGGATTGATCGATCCCCATTTTCTCGAGAGAATCTTTGAAAATGATATCGGCCGAACTTCCGGTGCCGATTAGCACCCTAGCGACGTCGATATCTCGGATCGTCAGTTCGATAACAAGGAGATCGTTTCGAGGTTTGGCTCGATCGACCGTTGCTCCCCCTTGAACAAGATGACGTTCACGCACGTTGAGTCTTGCATATTGTTCTTGATCGTCGGGTGGCTTTTGCGGGTTAGATTGATCCGTACTCCTCCCTCCTTCTAGCGCCAAACTGTGGGAACTGAAATTCGCACTGTCGATTTTCCGATTAAATTATTAAAGTAGGAGAACCCTAATTTCCCAGAGGTCCCGGATATCTGCTAATACCACACGCCAAGCAATCAGAACACGAAACGAGAACAGTAATAAAATAAGAAATCGAAAAA
>NC_027749.1:37280496-37324016 GCF_000695525.1 Brassica oleracea var. oleracea
TATCTTCAAAATTTCGTATTTATCCGCGGAAACTTGACATTTATCTTTCTTTGCGAACCAAGCGTAAACCGTCATGCGGCTTACGGGATGTTGGTTAAGAAATCGTAAGTTGGGCCTCGAGTCATGTCTTAGGTCCCTTTTGGCCCACTTCCGACTCGAAGCGTTTATTACGGCTTCTTTCGATAAAGAACGAACTTTCCGCGGTTTTTACAGTAAAGTTCGATTGATAACTTAGAATGGCGGGGAACGTGAAATGGGTTCGCTACGGTCTTCTGGAGATAGCATCGAAGGGTAGAAGAGAATGCATGGACTAATGTCGTATCGACATTTCGGAAGAGCTAGCGACCGAGCGTTCACTCGAGCTTGGTCGCTACGTAGCGACCGAGCTTTGGCTCGAGCTTGGTTGCTATGCAGCGACCGAGCGGAACACGTGTTCGGTTGCTGTGTAGCGACCCTTTTCGAGCTCTTGTCCGATGACTCGCGTTTCCTCCGCAAAGCTTTTCGTAAAGAAGAATCTATTTCGAAAAAGTATTTGTCGAAGAAGGTTTCTACGTTTTCTTCTTCGGGGATTTGGACGTTAACTTCGTTGTAACCGTTTTCGACCCCAACAACTGCTTATGTTGCTGCTATGAACTCTGCTTCGCATGATGACAATGCAACCGTCTGCTGCTTCTGCGACGTCCAAGTGATCAACGATGAACCCTAGTATAATGCATTTCCAGACGTGCTCCTACCGTCATCGACATCAATGTTGTGTCTGCTGTCACTATAACCAACGACACTCTTTGACCCATCTCTCTTGAAGAACATACCGTAGTTTGTTGTTCCTTTCACATACCGCAATATGTGTTTGACGGCTTGTCTATGAGAGTCTCTCAGACTGTGCATGTATCTACTAAGAACACCAACTGCGTAAAACAGGTCAGGGTCTTGTGTGAAGCAGATATCTCAAACATCCTATGATTCTTCTGAAATTCGTAGCATCTATCTCTCGTTCATCTTTAAGATCTTCAAGTTCACCTTCATTGGAACTTGAGTTGCGTTACACTCTTCCATCTTTGTGTCACACAAGACTCCTTGAGCATACCTTTCTTGTTTTATTATGACTCTGTATGTTCCTTGAATCACCTCTATGCTAAGGTAGTACGCTAGCTTACCTAGATCTAACATCTCGAACTTCTTAGACATTTCTTCCTTGAATTGCTTAATCATCTTAAGCGAATTTCCTGTCACAAATATATCATCAACGTAGATGGCTATAATCAAGACGTCTCCTCCTTCACTCTTGCGGTACACTGATGGTTCCTTTGTGCCCTTCTTAAATCTCATCTCCTTGAGAACCTGATCGAGTTTCACATTCCATGCCCTGGGTGCTTGGCATAACCAATATAAAGCCTTGTGTAACACATAAAATCTATCATCTTCTCCTTCCTTTTCAAAACCTTCGAGTTGAGTTACATACACTAACTCTTTTAGATCTCCATTCAAGAAAGCGGTCTTCACGTCCATGTGATGTATCTCCCAACCGTTTGTTGCTGCGAGGGCTATTAAGAGCCGAATAGTTTCAAGTCGTGCCACTGGTCCAAACACTTCATCGAAGTATATTCCTTCTCTTTATACATAGCCTTTTGCCACAAGTGTCGCCTTATACTTTCTCACTGTACCATCCGCCTTTCTCTTTATCTTGTAGATCCCCTTTAACCCTATAGGTTTAAGTCCAGCCGGTCTATCCACAAGCTCCCATGTCTTGTTTCGTGTGATAGACTCCAACTTGGCCACCATCGCTTCAACCCATTCTCATACGTGTGCAGCCTCAAAATAGTTCTATGGCTCGCCATCCACTGTGAGCAACATCATTGCACTTTCTTGATCTGGAAGTAACACATAATCATCGAGATATCTTGGTTTTGTTATGGTTCGGCCGTGTCTAGTCACCAACGGTTGACCTCCACTGTCTTGGTTTGCATTGTGATCCGCATTTTTTTTCTTCCTCATCTTGGTTTATAGTTTCCTGTCCATGATCATTACCTTGATCATTACCTTCTTCTATATCACCTTCATGTGGAAACTTAAGTATGCTCGGTTCACAATCGGCTTGGTTTTTTGTAGACGACCAGTCCCAAGCTTTCTTCTTATCGAAAATTGCATCTCTACTCACCATCACCTTCCCTGCGACTGGATCATAGAGTCTGTAGGCTTTCGAACCCGGCTCAGTTCCAAGATTGATCACATTCTTTGATCTCTCATCCAACTTCTTCAGATAAGGCCCATTGATTTTCACATGAGCTACACAACCGAATATCCTCAAGTGCTCGATATTTGGTTTCCTCGATGTGAGGCACTTGTATGGCGTCTGATCCTTCAAGGCTTTTGTAGGAACTCTGTTGATGAGGTAACGTGAATATCATACAGCTTCCCCCAGAAGTAGTTCAGCATCTTCATTGCCTTCAGCATACTTCTTGTCATTCTCATTAAAGTTTGGTTTCTCCTCTCCACAACACCGTTTTGCTGAGGGGTGTAAGGCGCGGTTAGGTGCCTTTTAACTCCATTCTCTTCACATAATAGATTGAACTCAGCTGAGCTCAACTCTCCTCCTCTATCGGTGCAAAAGGTTTTAATGGTTGACCAAGTCTTCTTCTCTACACTCTCTTTAAATCTTTTGAATCGATCGAATACCTCACTCTTCTCCTTCAATAGTATAACCCACATATACTTAGAGAAGTCATCGATCAAGACAAAGACATACTTATTATTTGATGGCGTTGGTGGTGTGATTGGTCCACACAAATCTCCATACAATAATTTTAATGGCTTTGTCGCACGAAACATGGCCTTTGTCGGGAATGACTGTCTGATCTGCTTCCCTGCGAGACATGTGACACACAAGCTTTCTTCGTGTGTTACACACAGAATTCCTACGAACATTTTTTTTCCTTACCATGTTGTTCATCACTCCATAACTTATATGTCCTAGTCGAGCATGCCACCTCCATGTAGCATCTTCATCCCTGACATGTAAACACTCCGGGTAGCTTATCTCCACAGGGGTCTTCTAGAGGCGATTTGGAGATCTTGTAACACGTACTAGCAACCTTACACACGAATGTATGAGAGATAAGTAGACGTATTTCATGTTAACCTCACATCCGTTCTCTGTTGCTTGCCCAAGATTCAATATGTTGCTTCAGGTCAGTATGTAGTATATGTCTTTGAGTGCCTTCTTCTCTCCAGTCTTGCACACAAAGGTAAACACACCCTTTCCTACAATGTCAACACACGATCCATCACCAAACTTCACATTTTCTCTGGTGTTGAGATTCAAACTCGAAAAGAAGTCCTTGTTTCCCGTCATGTGATTACTTGCTTCATTATCCAAATACCAAACACTTCCATTGCCTTTGTCGATATCAAGATTCTTTTGAATCACCTTATCTTCGTTCAAGGACACCACCTCATGTACATAGAGTGCATCGGCGTCTTCTGTCTTGTTTAGGTTGGTTTCTTGTTTCTTCAATGTCTTCTCGGGACAGAGAATTGCGTAGTGACCAGGCTTGTCACATCTCCAACATATCAGCTTTGAACAATACTTTTTCGAGTTTTTATCTTCGGTGTGTGACGCACGGATTGGTTGTGTGACCTACCTCGACCTCTACCTCTACCATTCCGTCCTCTTCCTCTACCACGAGAGTTCTCATATCCCCTCTGACTATGCTGTTCATTGTTCGAAAACATCAGCTTTCCTTGGTCTTCTTTCTAAGTTTCTTCTCCTACACGCTCCTCGTACACCTTAATCCTTCCAACGATATCTTCAAAACCCGTTGAGTTGAGATCTAGGACTTGCTAAAGCGATGCTACTATCTGGATATACTTGTGTCTCGTAAGACCCTTAAAGAACTTCTTAACCATCTTGGATTCTTCTATGTTTTCTTCAAACGAGGTTGTTTTGGATGATATGCCCAATATCTTCCTGCGAAGTCATCGACCGTTTCGTTATCATCCATCTTCTTTCGTCTATGCATTTAATCAAGCAAGTGAGATGGGTTTATGGAGGGAGATAGAAGATGGAAGATGTAGCTGCTAGAGCGGTAGGAATAGAGTATCCATGGATAGTTCAAGGTGATTTCAATGTGATTTTTCACCTCTAATGAACACTCACGTGGCACGCATCTGGGAGCGGGTACTAGTGCAACGATATATTTCCAGGATACAGTAAGGAACTGTCGGTTAGCTGATCTAGCGCAACTGGGCTCAGTATGCACCTAGACTAACCACCCGCCTGAAAATCCAATTAGTAAGAAACTTGATAGAATCTCGGTAAACAGAAAATGGCTCTCTGCATTCCCTGTTTCTTTCACTACATTTGAAGCTGGAGGAGTGTCAGACCATATGAGATGTTGGACTCAGCTCAGACCTACTAAACCAACAAACAGGAAGCCTTTTAAGTTTTTCAATCACATGACAAGTCATCCACGGTTCCTAGAAGTACTAGATCAAGGCTCTATCAGTCAAGATCGGCTCTGAAGATCTTTCATGGTAAGCTCAAAGGATTAAAGAGTCCTCTTAGAGAGCTGAACAGAAACATGTTTGGGGACTTTCCATCTCGTGTCAAACAAGCTTATGAAGATCTCTATTTGAAACAAAATGTGGCTACAAAATCTCCCTCGTCTGAAGCTTATGAGGAAGTCTCAGCTGCTTGGGAACACTGGTACCATATTTCAGGCATTGAAGAGCAATTTTATTTCCAGAAATCAAGGGTCCAATGGATGGGAATTAGAGACCGTAAAAATTGTTTCTACCACAAGGTCTGTCAAGCTAGAAACTCTAAATATGCAATCCGAAGAATTAAAGCAGGAGATGGAAGGGTTCTCACAGACCTGATAGAGATTAAGGCTGAAGAAGCGCTGCACTTCGACACCTTTCTGAATGGCCAGTCGATTAATTACGAGGGTGCTTCCCTGGAATATTTGCAGGAGGTGGTAAACTATAGATGCCCTGCTGCGGCTGTTGATGATCTTGTTAAACCAGTTCAGGATGACGAAATTAAAAAAATCTTGTTCTATATGCCAACAAATAAGGCTCCTAGCCTGGATGGTTTTCATTGGGAGTTTTATAAGGCAGTCTGGCATGTGGTGGGAATGGATTTTATTTTGTCAGTTCAGTCCTTCTTCTTATATAGCTTCCTGCCTAAGAGCACTAACCCGACGCTTCTCTCACTGATTCCCAAATCGCTAGAGGCAGAACGTATGACCAACTATAGACCTATTGCATGTTGCAATATAGTTTACAAAGTGATATCGAAAATTCTTGCTAGACTTCTCAAGGGCACTCTACCTTCAGCTGTCGATTTAAATTAGTGTGCGTTTGTTAAAGGCCGCCTTCTTCTCGAAAATTTCTTATTGGCAACATAGTTAGTGAAAGATTATCACAAACTGTAGATTTCATCTCGTTCAGACATCAAGTTTGATATATCAAAGGCTTTTGACATTGTGCAATGGTCTTTCATTGGAGGTAATCTCCGCCGCCCTATGGGCTACTCGGACCTCTTTGTTAGCTGGATTATGAGATGTGTAGATACTCATGCATGCTCGGTCTCAGTCAATGGAGAGTTGGAAGGTTTCTTCTCTAGTTCTCTAGAAATCAGGCAAGGCTGCTCTCTTTCGCCGTATATGTTTGACATTGTCAGCAATGTGCTCTCTAGGTTGCTTAACTCGGCGGTGCTTAACACGAGGATATAATATAATCATCTTTGTATGTCAATCAAATTGACACATCTTAGCTTTGCCGATGATAAATGGATCTCCTTCCTCCTTGGAAGGTACTATTGAAGTGTTTGACGAATTTGCCAGGATCTCAGGGCTTTGTATTAATATTGCAGATTCTACGGTGTTTGTGGCTGGAGTAGATAAGCAAAGGCTCCAAGAGGTGGCTGTCTCTGCTGGGTTCTCAACTTCAGGCTTACCGGTTAAGTATCTTGGTCTGCCCCTCACAACCAAAATTATGTCAAGGAATAACTATGAGCCTCTACTGGCCAAAATCAGAGGGCGGTTACAGAGCAGGACGAGCAAATCTCGCTCGTTCACAAGACGTCTCATGCTTGTTAAATCAGTTATTAATAGCACAACAAATTTTTGGTGCTCAGCTTTTTGGTTGCCTAAAGCTTGTCTTGACATCATTGATAGCATGTTCTCTGCATTCTTATGGAGCGGCTCGCCAAAAGATTCCACAAAGGTAAAAGTGTCTTGGAGGGAGGTTGTAGGCCAATGGAGGAAGGAGGACTGGGGGGTTAGAAAAATCAGTGATGTCTCTACAGTGTTTTCTCTTAAACTCATATGGCGACAGCTCAATGGAAAGATGTCATTATGAGCTGATTGGGTGAGGAAGCATCTTGTTCGCTAAGAGTCTTTTTGGGATATTAGAGACACTGGTCTAGGCTCTTGGGTTTGGTGAAAATTACTACAACTGAGGCCTCTTGCGCAGCAGTTTGTCTGTCCGAAAATTCATAGTGGACAGATTGTGCGGTTCTGGACAGATTTATGGCATATGTTGGGTAGATTGATCGAGGTTGCAGGTGAGATTGGCACTCAAATTTTCAATTTTATAGTTTAAATATAATTATACTATAATATTTTTAAACAATTGCTTATTCAATATTAATTAGTTTACTGCAACCATATCTGAGTCATGTATTTTAAAAATATTTGCATGGTTTTATATGGTTCTAGACGTATAGTGGAACCGTACTAATACTCAAAACTGTTTGGATTTTTTTGAACTTTTAAGAAAACATTAAATTGTCTCAGACAAACTTTATCTCTGAAGCCATCAACATAGCGCCCTTGTCTGCGTACAACAACTAATCTTTTTTTTTTGTTTCCTTCAAATTACACCAAATAATTCGAGAAATGTTACAAAGTCAGGAAACGCCATGTTTATAGTTACAGGCTTGCACCTAATACATGCTATTATAATATAAGGAAATAATAAGAGTAACTAGATGCGAGAACAACATTCTCTATACAGAAGTGCCGTAGCCAATGTGTCTCCGCGATTACTCTAATGGCAAATCTTTATTTGTTCCTTCTACGATTAATCTTGGTTTGCCATCATCAAAATTACAGTGCTGACTAAACCATACTCTTTCGCCTCCCATGGATTCAAGAAGTTATCACGGCCTGTCTCACCTTCAATATGTAAAAAATATCATTAGGCTGAAAAAAAAAGAATCATGTGGAAGAATAAGAAGAATAAGAAGAATGGCTCCTTCTTTCAGTCATGCCTGTGATTCAGGTTTCCGGTGATTTTAGAGAAGGTTTTGTTTAGTTAAATTTTGTGGGACATCATTCTCTTATGCCAATATTCATTTTGGTTGCCTACACATTCAATGTTTCTGTTATCAGAACATCAGTCAGTAAAAGAGAAAAAGAAAATTCTAGAAGCATAAAAATTGATCATACTTTGGCTCCGGCAGTACCCAAGTGGTTGATGGATCATAACTTGAGTGTTTGTCATGCAATACCAGTTCCCTTAGGAACCAAAATCTAGGATACGCACCCAAAAGTGCAGGCCCGGAGAAGAAGGAAACTTCTCTGAGAAAATACTGCAAATTCATGGTTACAATTAGAGATAATTGAGAGAAAAGACTGCACAGATCATTAAGACAATCAGCAATAACATGAGCATCCTCCGTGGGAGTGAACTCAATTCTCCCTGAACCACGTGACTACATTATGAACATGTTTTTAAGAACACTATGAACATGTGCTTAAGATCACTATAAACATGAGTTTAAGAAAAGAAGGAGACTAAGAACATGAGCAAAATCACAAAAGGTTTCTGAATAAATCTTTCAGAATATGGTTAATTAAGATCCGAATATAACAGTTTCATAATGTTGAGTCTAAGACGACTACGAACATGAGTTTAGTAACATAAGAAGACTATGAACGTAAGTTTAAGAACACTTTTAACATGGCTTCCAAAACAATATACATAAAAGCACTCTGAACATGAGTTAAAAACATATTTACCTTTGAATCCAGTAAGAGCATATCAAGAGACATGAGTTCCCCACCACGTTCGCCATTCTTGGGTTCCCAGAACCTGAGCAAAGGAGCAGCGGCCACAAAGAGAATTTATTAAATTTGGTATTTTCACGGATTGAGAGGATGATACTCAAGTGAAGAAAGCTAATCTTTTTTATAGGTGTATAATAGACCGCCTTGCATAGGATAACTCACAATCAATGTCAGATCGTATTCACGTCGGTCTATGGAATTAAAAGCGATGAATCTTTAACTCTGACCATTTCGGTTGTTTAGAAGAGAAGGCATAACGATGCAAGTGAAGACGCCATTGATGGTGTTAGAGAATGCTGAAGAAAAATTTTAAGTGTCGGAGATCGATGGATGATGAACCCTAATTTGGCGTGTATTAGATGAAGTGGAAAGAGACTATCGGTAACGGGCTAACGAAATCTTGAATTAAACAAATAGCCCAATAAATGTTAAGTTTAAACAGAACGCACATAGCAAAGCCTGTCTGTACTAATTGCACACAAAATTAAATGAAACGGTGAGTTTAATTAGCTGGACATGTGTCGCGCTCACAGAATTCAACTTATCTACGTGGAATCCGATGTGGCGGAAGAGGAAGGAAGGAAACCTTCTTTTAGTAAAGCAAGGTAGCCTGTAAATAGAACTATGTCCCTAAACATACATAAAGCTAAAGATAACTATATATACCAGAATCAGCATCTTCACATAGTGGTGACAATGTGCTGGATGTGTTTGCGTTGAATCAATTTTCACAGAAGTGGAGCCACTCAGAGAATTTGAATTGTTTTCTTTTATTCCAATGGAGCTTATCCTATTACCATGTATAAATAGCATGAACTTATCAAAACCACCATTAAAAAAAAGAGAACCCACTTTAAAAAGGAACAATATAATGTTGAGTGAATGGGTGTTTATATTCTAAAGAATATATTAGTACAGTACCGAGAGAAAAGCTATACCTTAACCTCCAAGTATTGAACAAAAACAACATGCATCAGTTCCCTGTACCCACAAAAAACAGAGGACATATGCACTAAAAGTAACAAATCACATTTCATTTTCTTTCTGTTCTCAAAAATGTTCCCTGTACCCACAAAAAACAGAGGACATATGCACTAAAAGTAACAAATCACATTTCATTTTCTTTCTGTTCTCAAAAATGTTCCCTGTACCCACAAAAAACAGAGGACATATGCACTAAAAGTAACAAATCACATTTCATTTTCTTTCTGTTCTCAAAAATGTTCCCTGTACCCACAAAAAACAGAGGACATATGCACTAAAAGTAACAAATCACATTTCATTTTCTTTCTGTTCTCAAAAATGTTCCCTGTACCCACAAAAAACAGAGGACATATGCACTAAAAGTAACAAATCACATTTCATTTTCCTTCTGTTCTCAAAGTAACATTTACGGTACACTAAACCGGTAAAAATGTGAAATATGGAAAACATAGGACTCACTGTTCAAGCATCCAGTAGCAACGCCTATGGAAATTCTCATTGTCTTCCTCATGTGCATAGTAACAATGTAACACATCAATGCTTCCAACCTATATATATAATTAAACAATGTTACTCTAAAATATTTATTAAAAACAATAGTGAGGAAACATGAATGTAAATATATTATTAACCTTGAGCTTTTCGTGCGCCTCTTTCACTGTTTCACCATCTTTCTTCTTCCTCCAGTTGTGCCCATCTTTCCTAAAATATCTGAGCACCTTCCTATCAAACATAAAGAGTGATACGGAAATTAAGATCGATATTAGTATGTTACATGGATAAACCGATACCAATATATCAATATATAGAACACAAAGCCCAGATACATATATAATAAGACCATCTATATATATACAAATCATGTCCGTACCTGGAAGCTGTGTAACGGAGAGACCGGTTCGGTTAACTCGTCAAAATCGGTTGAATCATTGAACCTAATCAGTAAAGAGGAGTCGGAAAGCTTGGAGTTCTGAGCACATCTACCATATGTCAAATCCACCGGGGAGAATACTCACATCTATTTATACCGAATCAAACCGCCTTTCAGATCTAAAAGACACATTGAAGAACTCGTAGTGGGCGTCTGAATTAATGGGATAAACACGTAAAAACCATAACGCTCTCAGTTTCAGATTCGTGAGGAAGGGCAAGAGTCACCGTAGCCGTCGAACAAGGAAGAAGAAGAACACACACAACATCGCGAAAATAGATTAGGTCTACACATAAAGGATTACGGGCCAGATAAACTGTCCAATCTAAGTGCTGGGTGTTGGGGTGGGACACGTGTGGCTTCGACAGAAGCCGACTTTCTGACATGGACGACGACTTTCTGACGTGGACGACGACGTGTCCTCACCAGGAAAGAAAGAACGCTTCTTTGAATATAAAGACTAGGAGTAAAACCGCACTACGCCCGGAGCTATTTTGATTTTCAAATGTTAACTATATATTTTTTTTTTTACATTGTATTCTAAACAACAACAAAATTTTGAATTATATGTTTGTGTGAATATATATTTCTTTGGAAAAAACATAAAACTATACATTTTTCAAATAGATGTTTAATATTGTTTTTCATTTCTTATATTTTATATTTACTTATTATTTAGTTTTTCTTATATTGTAGGGCAACTCTCTCTAATATATTTTTTTAAGTTGTTGTCATAAAAATAACTTTGAATAAGTAAAATGACCAAAATAGCCACTTTTTATTTTTAAAATTTTAATTTTAATTTTTTTTATTTGAAATCCTATCCTCAAAACTCCACCCTTAACTCTAAACCCTAGATCAAGATTAGTTAACCCTACGACGGTATAAATGTATTTTTACTCTTTAATAAAACTTCTTTTGGTCATTTTTCTCATTAAGGCTATTTTGTGACAAAAAGTTAAACTGACCATCTTAAAGAATTTATCTATATTGTATATTTATTTATTCTAATTTTCTTGCTTTTATATCAAATGGTAAAATTACAATAGATATTTAATGTAATATTTCTATGTCTTATATTATATATTTGATTATTATTTATTTAGCTATACATTTTCCATTTAACTATACATTTTGGAGATAGATGTATTTTTTTTATATATTGTATATTTACTTAATATTTATCTTTTATTATTTTGTATATTTACTTTTTCTAAATTTCTTGATTTTATATCAGTGATAATATTATGATATATATTTAATGTAATATTTTTATATTGTATATTTACTTAATATTTATCTTTTATTATTTTGTATATTTACTTTTTCTAAATTTCTTGATTTTATATCAGTGATAATATTATGATATATATTTAATGTAATATTTTTATATTGTATATTTACTTAATATTTATCTTTTATTATTTTGTATATTTACTTTTTCTAAATTTCTTGATTTTATATCAGTGATAATATTATGATATATATTTAATGTAATATTTTTATATTGTATATTTACTTAATATTTATCTTTTATTATTTTGTATATTTACTTTTTCTAAATTTCTTGATTTTATATCAGTGATAATATTATGATATATATTTAATGTAATATTTTTATATTGTATATTTACTTAATATTTATCTTTTATTATTTTGTATATTTACTTTTTCTAAATTTCTTGATTTTATATCAGTGATAATATTATGATATATATTTAATGTAATATTTTTATATTGTATATTTACTTAATATTTATCTTTTATTATTTTGTATATTTACTTTTTCTAAATTTCTTGATTTTATATCAGTGATAATATTATGATATATATTTAATGTAATATTTTTATATTGTATATTTACTTAATATTTATCTTTTATTATTTTGTATATTTACTTTTTCTAAATTTCTTGATTTTATATCAGTGATAATATTATGATATATATTTAATGTAATATTTTTATATTGTATATTTACTTAATATTTATCTTTTATTATTTTGTATATTTACTTTTTCTAAATTTCTTGATTTTATATCAGTGATAATATTATGATATATATTTAATGTAATATTTTTATATTGTATATTTACTTAATATTTATCTTTTATTATTTTGTATATTTACTTTTTCTAAATTTCTTGATTTTATATCAGTGATAATATTATGATATATATTTAATGTAATATTTCTATGTCTTATATTATATATTTGATTATTATTTATTTAGCTATACATTTTCCATTTAACTATACATTTTTCAGATATATGTTTAACTTAGGGTTTTCCATTTTTTATATTGTATATTTACTTATTGTTTATCTTTTCTTATTTTGTATATTTATTTATTTTAAATTTCTTGCTTTTATATCATTGATAATATTACGATATATATCTAATGTAATATTTTTATTTCTTATATACTATATTTGCTAATTATTTTTTATTTTATTTTATATTTATTTATTCTAATATTACGATAAATATTTAATATAATATTTTTATTTCTTGTATTGTATATTTAGTTATTATTTATTATACTATACATTTTCAGATATATGTTTAATTTAGTTTTTTTATTTCTTAATTATATATTTACTTATTATTTATTTTCCTTATATTGTATATTTACTTATTATTGTTTAATGCAATGTTTCTATTTCTTATATTGTTTATTTACTTATTAGTTATTTTTCTTTATATTGTAAATTTACGTATTATTTATTTTCTATTTTTTAAATAATAATGCCACGTGTCATCTTTCGAGAGAATTTTTTTTGCTGATGCAGACGTTCTATGGAGGCTCAAAAGGTCTATTTTATTAGTAAGGATTGGTTTAGTGCCACGAAGAAAATCACCATAGGAAATAAATTAATGAAAAATACTCAATACTTATGTACCAACCAACATTCGATAACTGTTAAAGCAAATTAGTCCCACAGAGTTTATAATGTTAATGTTGGTTATTTTCTGTAATCTGTTTATGCAAATTGGGATTGGAGATTTGGCACATTATTTATAATAAGGCCCATATCATTGCAAGCATCTATTTTTAATACTATAAAGTAGGTTTTTTCTCTCTTCATAGAGCGTGTTAGGACACTTGTCACGTTCATCGGCTGAATTTTCTAAACGGGTTTGGGCTTATATAGGAAACTGTTGAATTTTTTAAACAGGTTTACTGGCCCAATTACAAAATGTTGTTACAGAATGTTTAACGTGTTTAACGTATTCTTAACGTAATGTCTCGAGGTCGCATTGATACATTCTTTACTCCCATTTTCTACGTAATTAACCCACTGTCCCCACTCTTCATCATTCAGTTGAGCTCATCCCCTCCCAGAGCGATGAACATCACAGGTTCGATGAGATCCAGAAGAATAGTCTTTTTACTTACTGATTACTGCGATGGCGAATACCTTCATCCTCCTTGCAGATTTGAAAGCTGGGCGATGCTCCAACACTGCGGATGTTCGTTTGCTGAGATTTTGGGAGGCAAGAAATGTCAGGAAAGGCGGTGAACTAATGAGTCTGGCATGCTCCTCATCGATGAGAATGTAAACATCTTTCTTTTCGATTAACTCTGTAGACGATTACTCCATTCCGATTGTCTAAACTTTTGAACTCGATGAGAATGTTTATCATAGTACGTCTAAGCATGTTTTGAGTAAGCAGCAAGTCCAACTCCTGCAGTGGAAATCAGTGTTAGAGATTACAAATATCAACTTTGAGATGAGATTAGATGATTTAAACATACCTTCGATCGACCAAACGGTATGTTAGCAAGGTTAGTACGATCCACAATATTGTATTTACTAGCACACATATTTACTTTGACTCTGAGACAGCCATTGGGTTTTTTAAATGTTTGTTTGCTCTTATGATGCATGTAGATATGAATAGAGCAGGACTTCCTTTGCTCGAGATTCTATCTGAAATTCAAATGGAACACTCTGATGCAATGGACTGTCAGGTACTTGGGAGTGACTACTGACGTCAATATGAAAGAAGACACTCTCTGTTGCAATGCTTATATATCAAACCATCCGATTAGGAATGCTAAGTTTGGGACCAATGTCAACATGTTTCTTTTCTTTTTTTTGGTACAAATGTTAAAATTGCATACCATTTTTTAGAGTTTACAATGATGTTGCTTAGTAACTTATTACAAGGAGGAAGATGGAGGATAACGAAGAAGACATAGACAAAGATAGAAATTTAAAACCTCAGAGGTGCAATCCAAAAAGAACAGCACAAAACAGAGGCAAGAACAACTAGCTGTAAGGAGAGATGAAGCAGAAGTAGAGCTGTAGCAACGATGGACCAACCTGAGCACCACTCGAGCAAGAGAGTAACCGGTCACGGACCATTCTATCCACTGACGCAAAGAGAGAGTCACTGGTTAATGCTTGCCCCCTGAAGATACGTGAGTTTCCTTCTCTCCAAAAGGTGTACACAATCACCTGAAAATGAGTTAAATACCACAGCAGTATCACTGAGATCAGAGTCCATCAGCAACTGAGAGAGGGGTACGGATGCCATAAAATTAGCAGGAGGGGATGCAATCATTCTACCACAAAACCGTGTCCAAATGTTAACAGTGAAATTGCATTGAAAGAACAAGTGTTGATGAGTTTCAATTCCTGAAGCACAGAGCACACAACTGTTTGGAACATTTAATCCCCATACAAGAAATCTGTCACGAGTGGGTATACACCCAAGAATGGCCATCCAAGCTGCAAAGGACCATCTTGGGATTTTTTGCTTGAACCAAATTACTTTTGACCATGAAACCAAGGCAGAGCGATTCCTGATTCTTTCCCAAGTTGCCTTTGAGGAGAACTTTGGTAGATAAGTTCCGTTAGGTGCGAGCCAAAGATATTGATCCTATCCTCTATATGGTAATGGAACCTCCATGGTAGATAGAACAATCTGCAAGGTCTCCATATCATCAGACTGAGCTGCTAGAAAATTCCATGAACCATCACGTACTGCATCAGAAACGTTGGCATGAAGCTAAACCTGCAATTGGCATGGACCATATGGTCCAAACATAGCATATACAGGCCCCAGATCAGTCCATAAATCATACTAAAATGATGCACGAGTGCCATCACCAATCCTGCGTTGAAGAAATTTCAGCAGCCAAGGTTTTAATTGAAGCATACTCCTCACATGTTTCTTTCTTTCTTTGTCATTTGTATATTCTGAGTTGAATCAATAAAGGAATATGATGAACTCATTATATTTCCTTCTTCATTGATGTAAGTAGTCAAAGTCAAATATAGATAGTTTTACAAGGGAACGTTGGAGTGTTACTCTCTTTTTTTTTAAAGTTTGTGCTTTGACTGAGTTTTTCTTTATTTGGTTTTCAGCTATCGCTGGTGCTTTGGCTTAATATTTGAACACAGATTACTAATTTGTTAGACATTTATTTTTCTTAGAATAATGATTTCAAGGTTCCTAGCACTTGGTATTTCGTATACTGATGACAACTAAACTATCTGAAATTTTTAGTAGGAAAAATAAACTTTTTGCAACTCACACAAATTGTTTAGATTGTCGCATTGTTTGTTTTTACTGCCTCAAACCAGCTGTAGACATAGATCCAACCGAAACCAACACAAGAAAACACACACAAAGTTTTCTTTCACATGTTCTTGATTGTTTCTAGAAACCACCATGGGACAAGTCTTCAAAGATCTTCTACGTAGGAACAATACTCCAATCAACTGCATAAGCGTAAGAATTTTAAATCAACCCAATTTTTCATAACCTAACCATAATACTAACTTACTATCGGATTGATACTAAGGTTTGTCATCTCGACCGGAATGGATAAACCATCTTCTACACACTCTCTCGGTACTACAGGCAAGACAACTCCTTATTTCACTGATTCACCAATGTTAATGTTGGGTGTAAGCCGGTTAGACTTGATAGGTCTGGGAAAACTATATTTACTTTTATTGCTTATGTGATATGGTCATCAAATAGATTTTAGAAAAGAAGGAAAAGTTCGTTTATATTTTTTTGTTCATCCGTTAAATTTATTATAATATTTGATCCATTTTACAACACAAAGCTGACAAGGAATGCAATCCTTTCAGAGCCAAAAGTCGGGAGTTAATAAACTGTACATTAAAAAGATAAAGCCTCATAATGGAAAAGCATAATATAAAAAATTGAAATACTGAAATAAAAGAGATTACTTGCAGTGCTTATGGAACTGAAGAAACTGATATTAAACTCCATAGCGACGACAATCAAACGAAAATCACGAAAAACCTAGAGATGCTCGAGCTGACCACAAGAACAACAGATTTGAGAAAAGTTCGTTTATATTTAAATCAGAGATATAAATGTCTATGTCTACATCTTTTTATTTTTATGAAAGTACTTTTTTATCAACTTTATGTAAGTACATATGCTTTCTATATCATGATATATATGTATTTTTATGTGTTCAGGGTACCTTTATTATACTCCAAAAATGCAAGAAATTAAACTTATATATATGCAACATTCATATAGCAAAAATCAGTGTATGCCTCTCCTTTTATACTATACGTAAACGCTAAAAAGGTTATAAACTCATAATGATTCAACAAATTTTGTTACTAACACGACAAAATTAGTTTTAAAATATGAAGTGCACACAAATTTGATTAGTCATTTTTGTCAGATTTTATGGTTTGACCCAAAATGAGTCAACTTCGAATATGAGTCCATATCTACATATGATCTTTTTTTTTTTTGTAAACAAGGTTTATCTACATATGATCTTCCTCGATAAAGAATTGTCTTCATAATGAAGCCAGTAGCTCTCTAAGCTTTTATGACCTCGAGAAATGAATATCTTTTTCTAAAAATTATATTCGTCGTGCAATTCCCTCAATTTAATATTTTTTTTTTGAATTGGATGTTAAATTTAACTCAAAAAAGATCTTTACAATAAAGTTTCTTTGAAATTAAAATATTTCTAACTTTTATATTTCATTCTTATGCTTCATCAGTCCACCACTTCTTTCTATCTTGTGTTGAACCAATATATTAATCCTCCTTCAAAATCTGTGTCTCCTTTCCTTTGAATATCTATTTCTCATATTCTTTTCAATCATCTTAGTCAAATGTTCATAAGGCAGACCAGTTTCTCCATGTCTCCTTCTATTCATTTCCCTCCAAATGTTGTATACAGTCAATTGCATAGCATATCTAATAATGAATATTCGTATTTTCCTCATCCCTCTCTTGTTACATATCTTTATCAAATCTGTCCAGCTTAATGTGAATTCATTTCTCAATACTCCTCTCATCAGCTTCTCCATACATGAGATGAAAAAGAGCATTCAAAGAATAAATGCTCATTTGTTTCCGTCAGATCATGACACAATATACAAGATGTATCCACATTCCCATTCCAATATCTCATACGGTCACTTGTTTGAAGCATATCATGTAATGTAGTCCATAAGATGAAAGAGTGTTTTGGTGTAGCATATTGAAACCACACTGCTTTATACCAGTTACATGGTTAATGCTTCTCTCTGGTGATCTTCCATGTCTCACCTGATGAGAAAGTTTTTTTGAATTTACCTTTCCCATCCTTCCATAGAGATACATCTTCTTTTGATACCAAATTGGCTTCATACTTCTCAATCTCTTCCTCAATCTTATTTAACAGAGTGACCCGATGATTTCTTCTTCGATGCTTCCTACTTTGTTCCACTGTCGCATTGATTGGGATACCCATATCAATGCATCCACCTCCATTCAAAATATCCTTCAAACACCCTAGAGATGACCAAGATTCATACCACAAAGAAGTTCTCCTTCCATTCTTAATCTCCACTCGATATAATTGTTTAACAATCTCTCTATATTTAAGGATCATCTTCCACATCCACGAACCATTCTGATTACTTTTTTTATCATCCATATTGATCCTTTTCTAATAAGATAAGCCTTTACCCTGTTCACCTAAAGTGAATCAGATGAGAGAATACGCCATATTAGTTTCAGACAGCATACCATGTTTGTCTCCTTCAATGGTCTCAATCGTAATCCCCCCCTCCTTCTCTCTACAAACAACCTTCCAAGCTATCTTAGCTTTTTTACCATTTAAATCCGGTCCCAACCAAAGATAAGCAGAACACAACTTCTCTACCTTTTTCAGACAACCACTTGGTAATCTAAATGCTGCCCTCCAGAAGTTAGTTAGACTCGTGATTACTGACTTTATCAGTTGCAACCTTCTTGCATATGATAGAAATCTGCTCGCTTATGAACTGATTCGTTTTCTGATTTTCTCAATTAAAGGAAGAAAATCAGATATCGTCATGTTCTCTGTAAGGAGAGGGAGGCCTAGGTACCGCACTGGAAGCTTCCCTGATTCAAACGGAAACTGGTATAAGATCTCTTCTTGCCGTTGAGTAGTAATTCATGCCATAAACAGAGTCGACTTCTCCAAGCTAATTTTTAGCCCAGTCATTTTATCAAACTCCTCAAAGACGTCAAGAATCCCCTCAACTGATCTTTTTGTACAGTTTGCAAATAACATCAAATCATCCGCGAAGCACAGCTGCGTAAGCTCAATACTTTTGCATCTAGGATGATATCCTATCCTTCCTTCATTCACGGCTTTATCTAGCATCTTAGACAACACATTCATACAAATCACAAATATGTATGGAAATAAAGAACATCCTTGTCTCAATCCTCTCTTGCTTTGAAAATACTCTGCCAATTTCCCATTTATTTGTACTGAAAAAGAAGATGTTGTGATGCAGAGAGATATCCAGTAGATAAACTTCTCCGGCAAACCAAGTGCTTTCAAAGTATTAAGTAGAAAAGACCATTGTACTGAGTTGAAAGCCTTTGATATATCGATCTTCATTGCACACCTTGATGAGATACTCTCTTTATGATAATCATTCACCAATTATGTTGCTAATAGGACATTTTCAATCAGAAGTCTCTCCTTTATAAAAGCAGACTGATTCAGAGATATACACTTCGGCAACAAGCTTTTCAACCTATTAGCAAGAATCTTCGAGATCACCTTATAGAGCACATTACAGAAATATATGGGTCTATAGTCTTTCATTCCAATAGTTTCCACTTTCTTCGTGTGGGAGATGATCTGAATCTTGCCAAAATATTAACTGCAAATGATATATCAGGCCGTGTACAATTTGCAAGTTACATCAGCGCTCCAACTGCACTTAGATATGGTACTTCTAGACCAAGTATCTTTTCATTTTTCTCAGGTGGTCGAAATGGATCACTTTCAATAATAAGTGATCTAACGACCATCAGAGTGATAAGAGGAGTAAATTTATCCATGTTAAATTGTTTCAATACTCTTTTAGTGTATGTGGATTGATGCACAAATATACCATTTTGAGAATGTTCTATTTATAGGCGAACACAATACTGTATCTCTCCAAGATCTTTCATCTCAAATTCTCCTTTGAGATAGTCTGATGCCTTTTGTATTTCCTTTTGAGTTCCGATAACATTAAGATCATCAACATATACCGCGATTATCACAAATCCGGATGTTGTTTTCTTGATGAAAACACATGGGCATATAGGATCATTCACATATCCTTCTTTTGTTAAATGATCACTGAGACGATTATACCACATACGTCCAGATTGCTTTAACCCATATAATGATCTTTGCAATTTTATTGCACATAACTCTTTAGGTTTGGAACTTAATGCTTCTGGCATTTTAAATCCATCAGGAACTTTCATGTAGATATCAGTATCTAATGATCCATATAGATAGGCTGTAACAACATCCATGAGACGCATCTCGAGATTTTTATCAGCTACTAGACTCATCAGGAATCTAAATGTGATTGCATCCAAAACAGGAGAATACGTTTCCTCATAATCAATTCAAGGTATTTGAGAAAAATCTTGGGCCACAAGGCGAGCTTTGTATCTCGTAACCTCATTTTTCTCATTTCACTTTCTCACAAAAACCCATTTGTATCCAACTGCTCTCACATCTGCAGGTGTGAGAGTAATAGATCCAAATACTTCTGATAGACCATGGATTTGACTCACTTTTACCCATGGTTTATAAGTATTTTAAGTATTAATTATTATACTATAAAGTCTATTTAAAATATATATAGGATCAGGAGTAATTTGGAGAAAAGTGATGATTTTGGAGCATTTTGGAGATATTTGGAGTAAGCACCCGAGATGACCATCGAGCTCGACCATCGGGTGATATTGAAGAGGAATAATCGATCGATGTTCACATCTTGACATCGATCGACAGCGAAGCGCGCAGAAAGCCCGTTTGATCAAGCCGACTTAGAGCTCAAGTCTTCACCAATTTACAAGATTACCCCTGACGAGTTTTAACCTAATTATATAAGCTTTGCCAACATGTTAGAGGCAAAGTGTTCTTTCTTGTTTTATTGTTTTAGACAACAAAGGTTTTCTAGGATTTTTAGTAGATTGGAGAGAAGATCCAAAGAGATTTGTGATTGGAACTCCACTAATATCTATTTATTATTCTAATGCAGTTTTTATACCTTATTGCTGTTAGGAATTGCATGGCCATGTCTGAGTAGTTCTCTTGTTAGATTTTAGGATTTAAATAGGTTATGAGGGACTAGCCCCAACTATAGATTGCTGAGTTGTGATATTAATCTTTAGGATTGCCATTAATGCATGATTCTAGATTAGTTACCTAGAACTTGTCATAGGATTGTTAGATTTTAAGTGATAACTTTCATCTCATCCTGAAACCATTCTAATTGAGATAAGAATTGCTAGAATAAGAGAGAGCTGATCTAGTAAACTTTGTGATCATATTCAACCCGTGCATTAACGCTTGATCAAGCGCGTCGATCGATATTCCTATCGAATAATCGGTCGACGTTTCAACAAGTGTATCGATCGATATTCCTATAGAATAATCGATCGATACTGGTCAATAGACAAACCTAGAAAGCGAAAGCCTAAGGGTTTGTTATTAAGTGTTGAGCTCTATGATATCATGCATGCAACTTGTTAAGCATTTATAGGATTATAATTTCAAATTTCCTGAATAAAAATCATAAGTCTAACTATTTCCTTTTAAGCACCAAAATCTCAACCAATCAATCGAGCAATTACTCGCTCACAAAACTTGCAACTTTACATTAAAAAAAATTAAACAAACTAGCTTAACAAATCTGATTAAATTTATTAGGTTCCTTAGCTCCTTGTGGATTCGATCCCTAAGTACTACATCTGAACCTCTTATTTGAGAGAGGGTAATTCACTCATTAGAGTAATTTGAGTGATATCAAATTTGGCGCCGTTGCCGGAGAGCTTTAATCGCCTTATAGATTTAATCTTGTTAAGTTTAAAACCACTTTCTGACACAAAAAAAAAATTCTTGGCTTTTTAGGTACATGCCCAGCAGTACCAGAAGCAACAAGGAAACTCAAATGTTATTATCATCAGATCTTGCAAGCTTGGAACGTTCAATCCGTAAGGAAATACGTTCCTCATCGATCGACAACAACATCTGTTCGTCGCTCGATTTTTGTCAGCCACCGTCAACCCAGACACTAGTCTCGTCGACCGACACTCACTCATCACCATCGATCGAAGACACTCATCTTCCGTCGACCGAGATCTTCCATCCGACATCGATCAATACTTCAGTCCGAACATCGATTGATACTGAGCCGCGAGACATGGTTGCGACCTTGATTCTTGTATGTGATGAGAGGGGAGACCTGCATGACTAGGAAGGTCATCTGCGTAATGCAGCATGTCAGAGGATAGATGCTCTGGGGGCTGCAATCCCTGAGTATGATACTGATGCTACAGGAAACACTCTACCTGTAGATGAGGCTGCTCGACCCATAACGTTGGCTGACTACAACCGTCCAGGTCAGTTCTACACCAACTGATCAGCCATTCGTCCTCCAATTATTCAGAGGAGGAATTTCGAGTTGAAGCTGCAGTACTACACACTCATGGGACAGACACCCTACTATGGGTTATATCACGAGCATCCTATGGACCATCTGGAGAGGTTCGAGGATCTTATATCTGCTATCAAAGTCGAGGGAGTCTTTGAAGACTACCTCTTATGCAAGCTCTTCAAGTACTCACTTGCTGGAGATGCTTCGCATTGGCTTAAACAGTTACCACCAGGATCTCTTACATCCTGAAGTGACATCAAGAATGCATTCTTATGCAACTTCTTTGATAAGGCGCCTACTGAAGACTTGAGGAGCAAGATTGCTATATTCACTAAGGAGCCTGCAGAGTCATTCAGAAGCTCCTGGATCAGATTCAAGTCTTATCAAGAGACTGTCCACACCATGGATTCAATGAAGTACAACTGCTCAGTTCTTTCTACAAAGGCATCGCGGTGCAGTATCAGATGGCTCTTGATGCTTCCCGCAATGGGAACTTCAACACCAGGAATCCAGATGAGGCAAGAAAGTTATTGAGAACTTAGCATCCAACAGCAACACCAAGAACACTGGTTTTGAGAGGAAGAAATCCACCACCATTCTTGGGAATGATCAGATGGATGAAGTGAGGGAAAAGCTGGACAGTGTTCACAAGCTTCTCAGAAAGCAGGTCTGCTTGGTTGAGGATGCAAAAGCTGTAGACACATAGGGTACAACAGAGGTAGAAGAAGATGTGAACTTCATTAGTGGAACTGGAGTCCAAGGATCTGGAAACCAGAGTGGAAACAAAAGTTCCTATGGAAATAAGGGCAATTTCAACCAAGGTTCACAGCACCAGAAACGCTACAGCAACAACTACAGCAGCAACAACATGGGTTATAAGAGAGCAAGATTGAAGAGATGCTTGATTGGGTTCTTGAGGGATAGCAGCGCATGACGGTGGACTTCAATGGGAAGATTGACTCTGTCTACACCAACCTGAACACAAAGTTTGAGACTTTTAGCACTCATGTGAAGAAGCTGGAGATTCAGGTTGTTCAAACAGGAGAAGCTGTTAAGAGGCAGAAGTCTAAACAAGAGGGTAGAAGATGATGTGATGAAGCACCACGTGAATGCCATCATAGATGACGATTTCTGGCAAGTAATGAAGCATGAGAACCTGCAAGAAAGAGATTTCGAAATAGAAATTTTGATGAGTTTCAGCGGATCGCATTGGTGACGATCGACGCCGGACTTCGAACATCGCTCGACGGACTTTAATCAAAATCGATCGACATGCTCTCCAGAGCATCGATCAATGACACCTACAGAATCGACCGCATCATGCAATGCCGTGAGGATCATGACTCACGAGGAGTTTGCAGCAAAATACCCACATCCGCCCAGCCCTGTTTACGTCAAGATCGATCGACATTCTGACCCCGTCATCGTTCGATAGAAAGAGACCGCCATCGATCGACAACCTCCAGCACCCATCGATCGACGAGCACCTCTTACATACCGAGTGCAGATGCCAAAGATAGATGTTGCACGTATCAATGCACTCAGGCCCAAACCCAAACCTTCAAATAACCCACCAGAGACCATCATGATACCTTCAGATGATGCAGCAGATCCTATGGAAGTTGATAGGATTCCTATGGGAAGAACCCTAAGGAAAAGAAAGGAAAAAGTGGCGAAACATCTGAAGAGGGGAGCTAATGAAAAGGAAAGGGAAAGTTTCCAAAAGAGAGTCTACAGGATTCCTTTAGAAATCCATTCGAGGAGGCTTATTTTACCCACAAATTGTGGATGTTCTTCAGAGAGACCAGAGAAACCGAAGAAGACATTAGGAGAATGTTCTGTGAAGCTAGAGAAAAGATGAAGAAAAGGATTATACTGAAGAAGAAGAGTGATCCTGGGCAATTTGCAATACCATGTACGGTGACGGGCATTGAATTCCCACATGCCTTGTGCGACACAGGAGCATCAGTCAGCTTCCTACCTAGGGTTATGGCAGACCAGCTGCGTCTGCAGGTGGAGCCTTCCAAAGAATCATTCACTTTTGTGGATTGTTCTCAGAGGAGCTCAGGAGGAGTTGTGAGAAACCTAGAGGTGCAGATTGGTAATGTCCTAGTTCTAGTTGATTTCCTTGTGGATATCAAGCTAAACTGGAACTCTTCTCTATTACTTGGGAGAGCTTTCTTGTCAAGAGTAGGAGCAGTGTGCAACTTACAAACCAACCAGTTGTGTCTGACGCTCATAAATCCTCATGTCCACTACAACCCCATTCCAGTCAAGAAGCCACATACATCCTCCAGAAGTATTAATGATCCAGTACTCATCGCAGCATCCTACTATGGAGCTGAATACGAGACAGAATACTCGGCGTCGATCGAAACTCACACATCAACATCGATCGACAGTGCCCACAAGAAATCGACCGACACTCCTGATTAAGAATCGGTCGACAGTAATCCAAACCGCACTATGGCAGCACACACCAGACACACCATGCATTCAGAGGAGTATGATGAATATTATGAGGAGGAGCGAGCTATAGAGTACAAAGCCGTTCTTGATGAGGAAGATAGACTTCTCCACCATTCTTCTTGGAAAAGGAATGCGTCGTCGATCGACAGAACAGTTTCAACATCGATCGACACTCATCCTCATCAGATAAACTAAAAACGAGCATCGGCCGACATTGCCTACTATCCATCGATCGACACTGGAGTCGACCATGTACGAGAAGGAGACTACTCCATTGGCATTTGGGCAGATGATCACCATCATGAAAGCTATGCAGTAGAAACAGAAATTCATGAGCCAGGAGCAGATGAACTTCATGAGGTTTTCACATATGAGGAACTTTTCAACATGCAAAGATGTGATAAACCAGATCAACAATGAGAAGAAGCTACTGGGGAAAGGACAAGTTTGACCCATCCTATCGACAGAGCCAACCGTCTGTTAATCGACAACAGCCTTCCACCGTCGATCGACACCCGTCCAAAACCGAAATCCACTGTAAGCGAAAACCCTAAAATTGATAACCAGTATTTACACATGATGAATTTGGTATTTTCAGGGACCCAGCCGACTATGCAAGAGCAATAGATGGCCATGCACTGCAAATATCCAGAGAGGACATTGCAGACATTCTTCAGATGGCTAATGGAGTAGACAATCTCTTCGTGCAACAATGCACTGTCCTAGCACATCAGCAGAGGGTTACAAAAGAGTTTTATAACACAGCTGGTGGCATAGACAATCGCTTCAAGCAGAAGAATCAACATCATACTCATTCCACCATCGATCGACAGACGTCCAGAATTCGGCAGAAGAGCCTTTGACCTTTTTGGAACCAGAAAATTCGACTGGAAGAGAAGGATGAGTATGGAGTCTACAGATATGATCAGGGATATGCAAGAGATATGAATGGTCACATCATTAGTGTGTCCAAGGATGATATCAGAAAGCTAATGGAAAGATCTTCGAGAGATGAGCACAACTACATATGTCTTCAAGAACATGCTAGCTCATTCACACAGACGAAGCTGGTACCAGAGATCTACACTAAGGACGAGATCAATGAGATGTTCTATGGAGTCTATGGAGCCCAAGAGAAGTATGAAGGTCATTTCCAGATGAAGCTTGATGGTGTCTACTAACCACTTAATGATAGCATGAGTTGGTTGACTACATGCATGGAGGAGATGAGGCAAGACATAGACAAAATTCAGCATGCGGCCGACAAACATCGACCAGCATTGACCGATAGACACCACTCAACATCGATCGACGATGACCCAAAAAACTCACACCCGATGAAATCTCAACCAGATTTTCACACAAGAGCAGAGATTGATCAGTTGGTATAAGAGATATAAAAAACTCTGGAAACAACAGAAGAGAGGCTTGATAGGAGATGTGATGACATCTATTTCCCAATGGACCTTACCATGAGTGCTTTGACTTCTCAGATAGAAACAATACAGAGGGAATTAGTGCAGATTCAGAGTTACATTGCCCGTCGACCAGAAGCATCAGCATCGATCGACATACGCAACAACAAATCGACCGACATTCATAGACAGACATCGGTCGACGAAGCTACAAACCGAGGCAGGCTAGTACCAAAGGAGACATCAGACATGTCTGATACACACAACCAAGGAGAGGAGATCTCAGCTGACACCTACCCATACTCAGAAGAATTCAGTTCAACCTTGAGAGTCTTGGAGATAAATTGCAGAAGATGGAAAACACAACTGCAACAATGAAGGAAAAATAGCGCCGAGGAGATGAAGCAATGCGAGACCTCACTGGTACATGGTTTAACAAGCGCAGAGAAGAGATGGACACTTGTTTCCCAACAATTTCCAGCTTTCAACACTACTAGCCAAATCACCTTCAAAGTCAAGCTAAATGACTATAACAAAGCACTGAGTGGGAGGCAACCCACTATTAGGTAATATTTAATTATTTTTTATTAATCTAGTATTTATGTTGGTTTTTATTTATTGCAGGTCATAAAAAAAAGGATCCGAGTAGACGATTGTCGTGAGTATCGACCGACAAAACACTGCCGACATCGATCGGCAGAAGATCACCTGCCGCGACCGATATCAACACCTTTACATCGGTCGATATCCATTCCGGTCTGGTATATTGTTCTAACTTGTTACATTGAGTCCTTATGATTTCGTTATCACCATAACTCCGACTGAATTTACACTGGAGACAGTGTAGTTTAAGTTTGGGGGGAGGTTTACTGATAGTAGTTTATTCATAAGTCTTATTAAAAAGTTTTTAAAATGTTTTATCAAACAAAACCTAGACAATTGGCATGACACATGTTTTTATTTAGGGGTGGGCATATCGGTTTAGTTTCGGGTTCGGTTTGGTTTGGTTAATTTGGGTTTTATAAAACTCAACCCAACTAAAACCAAAGTAGCTTTGGTTTGGGTTCGGTTTGGGTTTAGTTTGGTTCGGCTTAGTTCGGTTTGGTTTAGATTTAGTTTGGTTTTCTTAAAAAATCTGTGAAACAAAAAACAAGCTCGATGACAAAACTCTTAACTACGTCAAAGGAAGAAATACATAATAAGCAAAGAGCAGACTATTTGTAATCTAATTAGCGTAACAAAGACTTGTAAACATTCCAAAACCTATTAACTAAAAGACTATTTGTATCAACCTTTTTGTTTTTATTGATCCTATAATAACTGTTACATAATTTAGAGAATGAAAATTGGAGAAGATGATCGAAACGAGATGGCTACGATTTGGATGCTTATAGTTTTTAGGTTTTGTTTTCAGTACAATCTTTAGGTATTAGGATTATTTGAATCATATTTAGATTTTTTTAAAAATATATGGAAGTTAAGAAAAAATGGAAAACAAAACTTTAACTAAAATTTACAATATGTTTACATATATATATTTATATATATTTATTTATAGATAAAAATATGTTGGATTATTGGTTTGGTTCGGTTTGGTTCGGTTTGAACCCAAACCAAACCATTCGGGTTGAGTAAAACATGAACCAATTGGGTTATGTAAAGAGCACGGTTTGGTTTGGATCGGTTTAACTTCGGTTGGTTTGGTTTGGATTGGTTCGGTTTAGGTTTTTTGCCCACCCCTAAGATTTATCACCCTCTCTCTCTATTTTCGAAATATATATTAAAATTATAGATATAGTTTATAAAAAAAAATCTATTATATATATATATTATCTATTAGAGATTTATTAGGAAGGGATTCGAACAAGACTTGGTGGCTACAACCATTAAAACTTGCTTCATAAGAATTTTATAGGTAAAGGATAAGAACATGACTTGGTGGGTACAACCATTAAGGCTTACTTCACAAATAATCCTAGGATATTGGTCAAAAAGAAATGAACAGGATTTGGTGGCAACCACCATTAAGTCTTAATTCATGAAAGTCTGTCCAATCTTGGTCAATTATCTTGCAATATAAGCAGACTTTGACTGAGAGACAAAATTAGTTGAGAGAGGATAAGAACTAATGTTTACGTGCAGGTCCAGATACTTGTTTGAAAATCCTTGCATCTTGTGATCGATACTCCCAAGGTAAAGCCTGCACTTTTATTTATGTTAAGAAATGAGGTTGGTAGAGGGGAATGTCAGACAGGATTTGCTAAGTTGTTGGCTAGGTGAATTTGGTTGTTAAGCTAGGATATGGTATAATGTGCTTTTGTGATTAGAACTTCTTATATGTGAATTGCAATATTGTAGAGGTGATGATTATAACTCTTAAATCATGTGAGTCTCTGCTGTTTTCAAACCTCTTTCACAGAGACTGCTTGTTTGTTTTGCTTGAGGACAAGCAAAAGGGTAAGTCTGGGGGAGTTGATAGACCATGGATTTGACTCACTTTTGCCCATGGTTTATAAATGTTTTAACTATTAATTATTATATTATAAAGTATATTTTGAATATTTATAAGATCATGAGTGATTTGGAGAAAAATGATGATTTTGGAACATTTTGGAGATATTTGGAGTAAGTACCCGAGATGACCATCGAGCTCGACCATCGGTCGATATTGAAGAGGAATAATCGATCAATGTTCACATCTTGACATCGATACACAACGAAGCGTGCATAATGCCAGTTTGGTCACAGCTGATTTAGAGCCCAAGTCTTCACCAATTTACAAGATTACCCCTAACGAGTTTTAACATAATTATATAACTTTTGCCAACATGTTAGAGGCAAAGTGTGCGTTCTTGTTTTACTGTTTTTAACAGTAAAGGTTTTCTAGGATTTTTAGTAGATTGGAGAGAAGATCCAAAGAGATTTGTGATTGGAACTCCATTAATATCTATCTATTATTCGAATGCAGTTTCTATACCTTATTGTTGTTATGAATTGCTTTGCCATGTCTGAGTAGTTCTCTTGTTAGATTTTAGGGTTTAAATAGGTTATGAGGGATTAGCCACAACTATAGATTGCTAAGTTGTGATATTAATCTTTAGGATTGTCATTAATGTCATATTCTAGATTAGCTACCTAAAACTTGTCATAGGATTGTTAGATTTAAGTGATAACTTTCATCTCATAATGAAACCATTCTAACTGAGCTAAGACTTGCTAGAATAAGCGAGAGCTGATCTAGTAACCTTAGTGAGCATATTCAACATGTGCATTAACGCTTGACCAATCACGTCGATCGATATTCCTTTTGAATAATCGGTCGACGTTTCAACAAATGTATCGATCGATTCCTATAGAATAATCGATCGACACTGGTCAATAGACAAACCTTGAAAGCGAAAGCCTAAGGGTTTGTTATTAAGTGTTGAGCTCTATGATATCATGCATGCAACTTGTTAAACATCTATCCAAATTTTCTGAATAAAAACCTTAAGTCTAACTATTTCCTTTTAAGCACCAAAACCCCAACCAGTCTATCGAGCAATTACTCGCTCACAAAACTTGCAACTTTACATTAAAAACATTAAACAAACTAGCTTTACAAATCTGATTAGATTTATTAGGTTCCCTAGCTCCTTGTGGATTCGATCCCTAAGTACTACATCTAAACCTCTTATTTGAGAGAGTAATTCACTCTTTAGGGTAATTTGAGTGATATCAACTTCTCGCTTATTAAGCGAATTTAGTTTGGTTTGTTTTGCATCTTTCCATTTGTTCCAGTCATGTCTCTTTTGACATTCATAAACAGATTTTGGTTATGGATCATCGATTTCTTCATTTATTTCACTTGACACAATATATGAGAAAGCATCATCAACATAATCCTTTTCATTTCTTTTTTATATCTTCTTATTACAGATGTAGTTGACAGAAATTTCATGATTATTTTCCGAATAACGATGCTCAACTTTCTCAGTATCCTCATTATTTGTTTTTTCCAAAATATTTTATGCTATTTTGGGTGTGTCATTTATCTTGAGATTCTTTTGTTTTCTAGGATATTTATTCATAGAACCAGCAGGTCTACCACGCTTCAAGCGTGTTTTAGACTCACGTGTATTATCTGCTTTTCCTTCCTCATTTGATATTTTGATACAAGCAAGAGCATTAGAAGCTGGTATATGAGATTTAGTTACTGTCTTGGTATCCGCAAATGCATGAGGTAGCTGATTTGCTATACTCTGTAAATGCATAATTCGCCGAGTTCTTGTTTTGACTCTTTAGTAGGAGGATCAAGATGATATCCATTCCTACACTTTTGTTTTCTCCCCCTAGAAGTGGGAATACTTTCTCATCGAAATGACAATCGGTGAACCGTGCTGTAAAGACATCACCAGTTTGTGGTTCTAGGTATCGTATAATTGATGGAGAATCACAACCAACATATATTCCTAATCTTCTTTATGGTCTCATCTTTGTATGTTGTGGTGGTGCTATAGGCACATATACCGCACAACCAAAGATTCTTAATTGGGAAATATTTGGTTCTCGACCAAACACTAACTGTCTTGGAGAATACCTATGGTATGCACTTGGTCTGATACGAATGAGTGCTTCTGCATGCAAAATAGCATGTACCCATACAGAGGTTGGAAGTTTTCATCTCATGATCAATGGTCATGCAATCAATTGCAGACACTTAATTAAAGATTCAGCCAAACCATTTTGGGTATGAACATGAGCAACATAATGTTCAACTTCAATTCCCGTTACCATACATTAATCATTGAATGCTTGGGATGTGAATTCACCAGTGTTGTCTAATCTAACTCTTTTAATAGTATAATCAGGGAACTGTGCTTGCAGTTTGATTATCTGAGCTAGAAATCTCGCAAATGACACATTTCGAGATGATAATAGACAAACGTGTGACCATCTACTAGATGTGTTAATTAATACCAACAAATAGTGGAATGGTCCACAAGGTGGATGTATTGGTCCACATATATTGCTTTGAATTCTTTCAAGGAACTTTGGTGATTCTTTATCAATTTTGGTTGGCGATGGCCTTACAATCAATTTTCCAAGAGAACATGCAACACATGTCATTTTATTCCCCTTGAGAAATCTCTTGGATTTACGCATCATTGTAGTGCATGGGTGTCAAAGGCGATCATGCCATAATGTGAATTCTTCTGGATTTCGTTTCACTACATGATTTGATTCGATTTCATCGATATAAGTATGATGCAATCCCGAAGGAAGTTCTGGGAACTTTTCCAATATGTACTTTTTTCCACATTTATCAAAAGTTGCATATATGTACTTTTTTTCATTCTCAGCTGCAGACTGATTATCATATCCGTGAATATATATATTTTTGAAACTCAACAAATTCCTTTTAGAATTCGGAGAATATAGAGCATTGTTTATTGAAAACTTTGTTCCATTTGGCAACGTAAAGTTTGCTTTACCAGTCCCTTCAATCACGTCTGCAGGACCTGATATTGTATTGATGACAATTCTTGTCGGTTTTATATCAGAGAAATATCTATTTTGTTTCAGAATAGTGTGCGTTGTTCCACTATATGGTATACATATTTCTCGATTCCATTTCTTGGATTTCTCTCCATTAGAATTTTGATCCATTTCGGAAATTTTCAAAAATATTAATAAAAGAAAACATAAAATTCATTCATATAATAATCATATAAGGAAACCACACAATAATTATACATTAAGTTGAAATTAAAACATTATTATTCATTTGAAACAGGAAATATAATAATTATACATGACAATACTGAAGAATATTCAGTTGTTTTATTACGATCATTTCAGTTATCTTTGGGAGCAATTTACTCCATCTCATTTGTGAAATCGAAGGCTTCGAGGTACGATGTCCCTTCAAAGTTTCAGTGAGATTCACTTCTTTAGCTTTGCCTTTCGTGGACTCTTGATATAACTTACAGAGATGTGGAGGAGTACAACAGGTATGAGACCAATGTGAAGAACCCTAAGGAACGAACACTCGACCGGTGCGGGTGATATGGACTCGATCCAGAAGGATTGAGAACTGATGGGATGGATGGTGACACAAAGGGTTGCGGATGGACCAATGATACTACCATATATTCCGTCTACTGCTTGATGTGACGCACAAGTCCAGCAAAACGAAAGGGGATTCACTCGGAGATAACCTCACCAAGAGAACAAGAGTGTTCTAAACAGAGAACAAAGAGAGTTTGAAACTAGGAAATAATAAGGAAAAATCGATTGCTTTATTGATGGAATGAGATTACATACTTATACTAGTTGTAGTCAAAGACAATCAATAGAAATATATGAAAAAGAGACATAGAAAATAGATGATTGACCAGATCTAGTCAAAGCACAGAAAATTATGTTGACTGGTCGAATGAACCCTTCGGCTGCCACTGTCCAGATTCATTGTATCCTGCAGTATGTCCCACGGTAAGGAGCAGTATGCGTCCGGTACGGTCCATATGGTCGGATGGATGATTCTCACGGACTGATCTGGACCAAATGGAGGCTAAGTCATCTGAAAGCTTTAATATCCTTGCCTTAGAGAAATTCAGATGATCAAAGTTCATGAACTGATCGATGTGTCGGATCAGTCCATCAGTACAGTCCGGGTGATCGGATGGAACGATACGGCCGGTCTGATCAGCACGATCTGATGGGAAAATCAGCTCAGTATAGACGGAATGATCAGATGGTATGTCAGGGGCAGTAGAACTGGTATGATCCGACATGAGAACCTCGGTTTGGTCGAGCTGGTTGACAAAATCGCCACCTTGGGCCGTATCCATGATCCAAGCAGGACGGTGCTCGATTTTGGGCGTATCACAATGTCCTTTACCTCTACATTTGTAACATACAGTCTCACGTTTCTGGGTGGTATCCTTTTGAGTTTCTCTACCCTTAGGAAGTTGTTCAGGTCTAACCCATTTGTTAGATCTCTTCCACTTAGGATTCTAAGTTTTTCCACATTTGTTGTTGAAGGCGACCACGACCTCGGTTGGTATGGTTTCTCCTTTCCGAATTTTCAACCGCCATAGCATTCACTTCAGGGAATGCATTGGCTCCCGTAGGTCGGGAATTGTGGTTTTTGATTAGTAGCTCATCATTCTTTTCAGCCAACATGAGCGTAACCATCAATTTAGAAAATCTAGTGTACCCACATTTTCTGTAAATTCAGGGTATGAGTTTATGCTCTTTGTGGAAAGTGTTGTATGTCTTGTCAAGCATTTATGCCTCAGAGACGGGAATACTACAATACTTTAGTTGTGCAACTATCCTCAAAACAGCGGGATTGTATTCCTTAACCTTTTGAAAATCCTGAAACTTCAGGTTTTTCCACTCTTCAAGAGCATGAGGGAGATTGATTTCCTTCTGGTTATCAATCCTCTCCTTCAAAGCTTTCCAAAGTTCCGCTGGGTCCTCGATGTTTGCATAGTCGTGCGTTAGATTCTCATCTAAATGCTTCTTCAGGAAGATTACCGCTTCGGCTATATGCTCGGGTGATTTGTTACAGATTTTTATCGTTTCGGTTAACTTCTTAATTACAAGGTAAGGTTTCTCATTTGTGACCCATCCGATGTAATTTTCGAGAGTTATTTTCACAGCCGGAAACTGAAGTTTCTCGATGTTTGTCATTTGTATTCCCATAAAATTCATAATATTTTATCTAGGTGAGCAAACATTTATATAATAACCATAATATAATAAACAAATAAATATCAATCGTATTATGGTAATAGGAAAATTATAACATTAAATAAATTATGCGGCGGCACAGCCAAGCCAGTAATTATAGTGCATTTAACAATCAAAGTTTTTTAACAAGGCGACATACCGCCCACATTAATATAGGTAAATGACAATAAATTAAAACAGTTACTACAAAATAATAAATAGTAATGTAGGAGGCATACCGGCTATTATAGCAGGGTATATATGATACATATAAATTTTACCGAATCGCAGAGTGATTGATATCACTCAAATTACCATAAGGAGTGATTTATACTCTCTCAAATAAGAGGTCGAGTTGTAGTACTTAGGGATCGAATTCACAGGGAGCTAGGGAACCAATTAGATCTAAACAGTTAATGATTAAGCTAGGCTAATAGTTTATAAAGCAATAAATAAGTAATGCAAAGCAGTAATAAAGTAGTAAACAAGTTGAACAAGACAATTGTTCAGCTTGGCAGAAATTTGTTTGATGGAAGGATGGTTACTAGACTTAGGGTTTCATTTAGGTTATTAGAACTCTAAACTATAGATGCTAAGGATTAATTCTAGAACTTGATATCTAATGCAAAAGACAACCAGCTCTCGCTGTGAGTCTAATCTATTGACTAAGTTCAGTGCTTCAGCTCTCGTATGTTAACACAGATTGAGCGTTGATTGATGCTATGGTATGAGCGTCGATCGATTCTACGGATTGAGTGTCGATCGATGCTATGGTATAAGCGTCGATCGACACTGCCTTAGGCAAGCGTTATCGATCTGATAGATTATGTTAAACTAGATTCCTAGACCACCTCTCGTATGCGCCTAGGTATCTAATCCAGCAGGATTCGGGTTCCGTTAATTGATTGCACCATAGTACTTCTCAATTGTCCTATGATTCTAGGTTCAAGCAATTAGTCACACTCTCGTGGTTTTCCAACTACTCTAGATCCTAGTATTACAAGCTATCCTGATGTAGAGATCTTTAGATATCCTAACAATCATATAATTCAGAAATTCATTCAAAACCCTAGAAATTCCTAAACCTAGCAGGTGGATCTACTCATGCATGATGTTTATCACAGAAATCATAGATGAATAGAAATAACATAAAATATAAATAAAACCAAAACAATGGAGTTCCAAGAGGACTCTGAAAGAGTTCCTCTCTTCTCTCCTAACCTAGAACTATGAAAAATAAAGCTTAGCCGTCAACAATGGCTTAGAAAACACATAAATAGAGTTTCTGGTCGTCCAATGGTATTCTGGTAATTTATGGTTGCTTCTGGGCATCAGTCGGTCATAAAATATGCTCGGCCCGCATTCTGGCATCCATATCGATCGATATCATGAGTTCTGCATCGACATACATTCCTTTTCTCGACAGCTTCTTCTCGCGAGGCAGACTGACTACTGGTCAGTAAAACGGGCATAACTTCTGCTAATGGATGCTGATTGACCTCAAACTGGTGGCATTACAAAGCTAACTCAAATATATATCTTGTGACGAAATATGGGCTCAATCAAACGGTGGGAAGGTCTCCATTCATAGCTAGACATCTGACACGGCTGTGCAGTTTTGCACCTCAAAAGTGGGTAAAATCCATGGTCTATCACCATATTTCTCCAGAACATTCCTGAACCTGTAAATATTCCAAATAGACTCTATATAGTAGTAAATATATATTAAAACACTTATAGACCATGGTTAAAAGTGGGTAAAATCCATGGTCTATCAACTCCCCCAGACTTACCCTATTGCTTGTCCTCAAGCAAAACAAAGAGGCAGTCTCTCTGAAAGAGATTTGAAAATAGCAGGGACTCACATGATTTAAAACTTAGAATCATCACCTATACAATATTTCAATCCACACCTAAGAAGTCCTAATCACAAAAGCACATTACACAATATCCTAGCTTAGCAACCAAATTCACCTAGCCAACAACTTAGCAAATTCTGTCTGAAATTCCTCTCTAGCAACCTCATTTCTTAACATAAATAAAAGTGCAGGCTTTACCTTGGGAGTATCGATCACAGGATGCAAGGATTTTCAAACAAGTATCTGGATCTGCAGGTAAAAGTTAGTTCATATATTTTCTCTCTACTAATTTCTCTCTTAGTCAAAGTCTACTTATATTGCAAGATCATTGACCAAGATTGGACAAGCTTCCATGAATCAAGCCTTAATGGTGGTTGCCACCAAGTCATGTTCACTTCTTTTTGACATATATCCAAGAATTCATATGAATCGAACCTTGATGATTGCCGCCACCAAGTCCCGTTCGAATTCTTTTTGTTGGAATCCTTATGAAGCAAGCCTTAATGGTTGTAGCCACCAAGTCTTGTTCGGTATCCACCTAACTAACACCTATATATATATATATATTTTTTCTTTTTTTTCTATATTTTCCTTTCTTTTTCATTTTTTTTTTTAAAATAAATATCTCTACCTATAAATCTAAGGTCGAAATAGAGAGAGAAAATGTGATAAATCTACACAAGGCTTTACCTTCCAGACTTGTTTGAAGAATCTGATCCCACGTATACCAAGCCCCAAGACGAGCAATTGTGTCAGGTTTAGTGTTGGAGATCAGCTTTGGTTCCTTCAAACAATCTCAGCAAGTGTGGATAGTTGACAGGTTGATCCACTTTAGTATCTTTAGTACTATCTGCAATTAGTAAGTCGAGAATGTTTCTAAAGAGTGGTTAGATATCTAGCAAAATCTATGAGTTCATAATCCCCTTCTTGACTCAATAATAACTTAATTTGAAAACATTTTAATAAGACTAATAAGTAAATAAATATCAGTAAACCTCCCTCCAGACTTAAACTACACTGTCCCCAGTGTAAATTCAGTTGGAGCTCTGGTTAGAAATAAATCATAAGGACTCAATGTAACAAGTAAGAATGACATACCCGACCGGAATGAATGTCGACCGATGTAAGGATGTTGATATCGGTCGATTCAGGTAAAGCAATGTCGATCAATGTCGACAGGTTCGCGTCGGTCGATACAGATGGCAATCGTTTACTCGGTTCCTTTTTTTTTTCTAAATAGCTAACTCAAACACAATATTAGTAGAACCTCCCCCAAACTTAAACAACAATGTGACCATTGTTATACAGTCTAAGATTAGTGGGGAAATAAACCATAAGGACAATATTTAACAAGGTGAAACGTTATACCTGATCGTTGATGGTGAGCGTCGATCGACACAGTTAAGTGGCGATCGATCGATACTCGTGATGCTCTGTCGACCGACAATGGCATGTTGTCGTCGATCGCTTCTGGTATATCAACTCTTCTTCCTTGGATCTTTTTCCTTTTATCTATCATAAACAAAACACAAAAAAATCAGTAAAAGATAACTAATAAAACATTAATTAATTAATTTAAAAAAAAAATTCGATGAACAGTTCTGCTACAGTAACACTGCTAGAGTAACTCCCGGTTTTCTGCTATAGTGTTGATCGATTTGTTGGCTACAGTGTCTATCGATGCTACAGTGCCTCTGCTACAGTGCCTCTGCTACATTACCGTCGTTATTGTTCATCCATTTTTTTTTGACCTGCAATAAATAAAAACTTGAATCATTAACACTCTAAACTAAACTGAAAGAAATTACCTAATAGTGGGTTGCCTCGCACTCAGTGTTTTGTTATAGTCATTTAGCTTGACTTTGGAGATCTGATTTATTCCGGATGAGAATGAGAACGTGCTCCAAAACAAGTCTCAATGTCTGCTCTCTGAAGCTTTATCATTCTTGTGTGAAATAGACTCTTCTCCTTTGTCTATCATCTCAACAATAAAGAGTGCTCGAACCTTTGCAAATGGTTTTGAGAAGCATCTGCTGCGCACTCTGGATTTCTTGACATAATCTGAGAAGTGAGGGGTCAATGATACCTGAGGACCATTCTTGATTCTTTTTCTCTTCTTCCAATTCCTCCTCTTCTTTCCCCCAGGCTTGTCTGATTGCGTAGTGGTATCTCCATCCCTAAGATTTCCACACACATCGAACTCCTTATGCTCTGATACGCGTCCACTGTCGATCGATGGAGAAGTGATATCGTCGATCGATGCTGGTTTGTTGGTGTCGTTCGATGGTATCCGGTCGGTGTCAATCGATGTTGCTTATGCTGGGTCCTTATCGATTTTATCTCTAAATCGCAACCTTCTCTAAGAAGCTCCTATGTGCTGATGATCATCCAATATCCCACTGTAGGAGATTCAGTTTCAAATACAGCGCATGGAACCACAATCTTCACAGGATCATGTATCCTCTTAACTCTTTTGTGAAACCCAATAGCTTCTTCCGTCCAGATAGGTGGTCTCTGATGTTTAGGGACAGCAAGGTGTGAGGCCTTAGACATGTCCATCCTCTCCGCAATCGGTTGCATCTCAATTATGCAACCTGGCGGAACGTCTAGCGATGGGAATCGATCGATATTAGGTGGGTGGTGCCGATCGGATATTAGGTGGGTGGTGCCGATCGATAAGTGGTTGGCGGTGTCGATCGATGTCGGGTGGGTGTAGATCGATGATGTGGGGGGGGTTGTTGATCGATCTCATCAGGTTGGTGTCGACCAATGCCAGCCTATGAAGTTTCCAGATCTTCTCTCGAAGTATGCTGATCGTAATCAAGCTTCTTCTTCAAATTTTGATCCATATCTTCAAGCCATTCCTCCAGCTCTAAGGAGTCTTCCATGGTGATTTCTCTGTCTACATCGTCGATCGACGTTGAGGTCGTGATGTCGGTCGACGTTGAGGTCATGATGTCGGTCGACGTTGAGGTCATGATGTCGGTCGACGTTGAGGTCATGATGTCGATCGACGTTGAGGTCGTGCCGTCGGTCGACGTTGAGGTCGCGTCATCAGTACCAGCTTCTTCCACTCTGCTCAGCTCTCCAGACATATGTTGTTCATCCCTTTTGCCATAATGTCATCGAGCAGCTGTATTGGAATCATATACTCCTCATCTAACGATACCAAGAACCTGTCCCATTTATAATTTTTCTCCATTTCTCGAGTTGCTTCAGCATCATCAGAAATTTGTAAAGGAAGGCTCTTTCAATGTCATCCCAGCTGGTTAGAGATCCTGGCTGTAGTTGACAAAACCAGCTGAATGCATCCCCATAGATAGAATAAGGGAATATCTTGCAGAGCATGTGGTATTCAGACACTTCATTCCGCTCACTCCTTGACACGAGATCCTCCAACTCTTCGATGTGCTTTCTGGGATCTTGGTGAGGAAGACCCTGGAAGGGGTCTTGACCTACCCAATCATACCACTCTCGGCTCAGGTCAAAGTCATTAATCTCAGCAACAGCAATCATGTCAGGGATCACAGCACCCTAAGCATTAATCAACTGTCCTGCGCTGTTGCGAGTGCGACCTTCTTCGTCTCTTAACATCCCATTCTCATTGACATTAAGTATAAGCACTTCGATCTTCTCTGTCTCCCCGTAAGTAGTGTCATTTTTCACCGGATGAACAGTGTTGGGATGAACAGTGCCTGATTGAAAAGTGTCATGGTGAACAGTGTCGTGCTGAACAGTGTCGATCGACGGGGAATGAACAGTGTCGATCGACGTCGGATGAACAGTGTCGTTCGACATTGGGTGAATAGTGTCAAGGTGAACAGTACCTCAATGAACAGTACCGGGCTGAACAGTGTTTTCTAACACAAGTTGAATAGTGTCGATCGACGTAGGTTGAACAGCGGGTGAACAATATCAATCAACGCGGGATGAATAGTGTCGATCGACGCTTGGATTTCTACGCTGGCAATTGCTGCTTGGAGTGTCGATCTTAGACTTATGGATCACGCGTTCCAAATCCAGTGGCTCTACTAGTAGGATCCCTATCCCCTTGTTGCTTCTGGTACTCATATGGATGTACCTGAAACACAAGAAAAAAATTTATTAGTTTTTTTTTCTGAACAGTATTAAAATCTAGACTAAATCTAACTAGACAAGATCTAATGGCGATCAAAGCTCCCCGGCAATGGCGCCAAATTTGATATCACTGAAATTACCCTAAGGAGTGATTTATACTCTCTCAAATAAGAGGTCAAGTTGTAGTATTTAGAGATCGAATTCACAAGGTGCTAGGGAACCAATTAGATCTAAACAGTTTATGATTAAGCTAGGCTAATAGTTTATAAAGCAGTAAATAAGTAATGCAAAGCAGTAAATAAGTAATGCAAAGCAGTAATAAAGCAGTAAACAGGTTGAACAAGACAATTGTTCAGCTTGGCAGAGATTTGTTTGATGGAAGGATGGTTACTAGACTTAGGGTTTCATTTAGGTTATTAGAACTCTAAACTATAGATGCTAAGGATTGATTCTAGAACTCGATATCTAATGCAAAAGACAACCAGCTCTCGTTGTGAGTCTAATCTATTGACTAAGTTCAGTGTTTCAGCTCTCGCATGTTAACACAGATTGAGCGTCGATCGATGCTATGGTATGAGCGTCGATCGATTCTACGGATTGAGTGTTGATCGATGCTATGGTATAAGCGTCGATCGACACTGCCTTAGGCAAGCGTTATCGATCTGATCGATTATGTTCAACTAGATTCCTAGACCACCTCTCGTATGCGCCTAGGTATCTAATCCAGTAGGATTCGGGTTCCATTAATTGATTGCACTCTCGTGCCTCTCAATTGTCCTATTATTCTAGGTTTAAGAAATTAGTCACACTATCGTGTTTTTCCAACTACTTTGGATCCTAGTATTACAAGTTATCCTGATGTGGAGATCTTTAGATATCCTAACAATCATATAATTCAGAAATTCATTCAAAACCCTAGAAATTCCTAAACTTAGCAGGTGGATCTACTCATGCATGATGTTTGTCACAGAAATCATAGATGAATAGAAATAACATAAAATATAAATAAATCCAAAACATTGGAGTTTCAAGAGGACTCTGAAGGAGTTCCTCTCTTCTCTCCTAACCTAGAACTATGAAAAATAAAGCTTAGCCGTCAACAATGGCTTAGAAAACACATAAATAGGGTTTCTGGTCGTCCAAGGGTATTCTGGTAATTTTTGTTTGCTTCTGGGCTTCAGTCGGTCATAAAATATGCTCGGCCCGCATTCTGGCATCCATATTGATCGATATCATGAGTTCTGCATCGATTGACATATGTTCCTCTTCTCGACCGCTTCTTCTCGCGAGGCAAACTGACCACTCTTCAGTAAAACAGGCATAACTTCTGCTACTGGATGCTGATTGACCCCAAACCGGTGGCATTAGAAATATAACTCAAAGATCTATCTTGTGCCAAACGATGGGCTCAATCTAACGGTGGGAAGGTCTCCATACATAACTAGACATCTGACACGTCTGTGCAGTTCTTCATCTCAAAAGACTCCAAAATCACCATATTTCTCCAGAACGTACCTGAACCTATAAATATTCTAAATAAACTCTATATAGTAGTAAATATATATATTAAAACACTTATATAGCATGGCCAAATGTGGGTAAAATCAATGGTCTATCAGTGATCGTGCTGATAACGTGTTATAAAATAACTTATAATTTTATAGTATAGAGAAATTTAAATTGGAGCGAAATTTTATACCCGTAGAAAAGAGATAATACTGATACAAGATAATAACGATAGAAAGGAAGAAGAGATGGTGTGTCTTTCGTCGAACACAAACGTTCATTTACATAGAAGTAAAAAGTAAAAGTTACTATGCGTGCATAGTGATGGTGGACTCCACATGATTTACATTCACGTAACTTTGTTAAATTCGGTGCATGTAATGTTGACGTTGTGTTTCCTCACGTTTGTAACATTCTCGAATAAAACTAGCACAATCATTTTGGGTTTTTTTTATATATCCTATCGGTTCCGGTGAAAACGAATTTGGTATTATAGAATAAACTGGTTATCATAGTGTTTATCCCAAATTTTGAATTTTTACCAACAAATACCATAATCGATCGTCTGTTACAATCTACTATATTGACCACTTATTTTGAGCCTCATATCAAGATTGCCAAAAAGCAATGATTAGTTTCCAATGGGAAACCAAAAATTTTAGTTTTATTGGCTTCATTCCATTTCCATTCAGGATCGGATTGGTTTCCGTCACATTTGAAAAGGATTGATTTCATCACAAATAATTGTAACCTTGATATTAATCTCACCAAATTACAAAGAGGATTTCAAGCACAAATGGGATCCAAAACCAAAAGTACATGATCTGAAGATGATTTTTTCTTTTACTACCACCGTATGCGAAGATACAATTTTTTTTCCTTTTGGTCATACAAAATCAATGTATCCTCTAAATGAACACTCCTAAAAGTTTACCAGAATTATCAATTTTTAATGAAAATAAAAGATTCAGATTTTCACCATCGTCTAAATTGATTTTATCATCGATGTAACGCTAAATGTATTTGTGTATTTTATAATTTCATCAAAATATAATATCCAACAAAGATGTATATGAATCAAGAGATATACAAATTTCATATAAAATGATATCTTAATTACTTTTTTCTAAAACTGATATTTTAGTACTCTCCATGTTTCAGTTTTTTTTTTTTTTATCGAAAAACTATTCTATTACTCAAACTTGAGGTGGTCTGGGTAACCAAACCGGAATAGAACAACCAATGAAATAGAGTACTCTATGGAAAGATCTCGCAATCCTAGCTAAGAAATCTGAAATCTGATTATTCGTTCTTGGAATATGAGTGATCTTGAAGTCCGGAAAGCATATCTTGAGAGTATTTATTCTCTCCAATTCTGTCGCAAAGCTCGGCCAAGCATGAGGCTCGTTGATCATCGCAATCGAATCCTTGCAGTCCGTTCCAAAACTTTGACAAGTCGAATACTGAAGCATACACTCGATCGCCCATCTCAGTGCTTCCACCTCTGAATATAATGAAGTCTCTCTCCGAACTTGGTTCCATGTCCCAATAAATTGAACCTTCCTCAAACTATCAAGTCAGACCCATCCATATCCACTAAACTGTGCAGTAGATGTCCAAGACTCATCTGTCATGCAGATATTACTCAACTTTAAGACTTGAGGTTCTTCAATATTAAGGGCTTGTGGAACTGTTGGTACGATCTCACTTGCGTTAAACCAGGCTTGACACTCACTCTCTGCATAGCGGACTAGCTCCAAAGGATCCCTTTCAATTCCCCTAAAGAATTTAACATTTCTGGCCTCTACAGGTACCAAATTATCCAGTGATATGGATGGGTCTCTGTCTAATCATGGTTCAACAATACTGTTTTTTCTCCAAAAGAGATAATCCATATTAGCATATATGCTCGAAAGAGGAAAGGTCCCTTTACTTGTTGGTGTCGCTGAGAGAGACTGTGGGAACCGAAATTCGCATTGTCGATTTACGTTTAAATTAGGAAACTATGAAAACCCTAATTTCCCAGAGGTCCCGGATCTCTGCGAGAGCCAACGGCAAGTGACCAAATATATGCGGAAATCGTGAAAAGATAACAAACGAGTTTAGAGAAAACAGTAGATCTTATTTCGAGTCCGCGTAAGAGCGTTGCGATCATTACAAGAGATCATAAAAGCTTTGGCCGCAAAGGCTGTCAGCTAGTTACCTAGTTCTAGCGGCCTAAAAGCTCAAACCTAGTTGAGTCGCAGCTCGATTACAAAAGATGAAGAAATAAACATAAAAGGTTTTTGATTGATTTCGGACTGAACCTTATGAAAGGCTGCCTACGTACCCCTTTCGGGGATCAAGCCAAACGTAGTTCAAGAGTGAACTAAGAGATCGAACTGCTTGTGCGCGTTCGTCTGGTAATCGGGTGCCAGTCATGGAAGCAGAGCATGTCGAGAATAATGCCTCAGAGTTTCTAAGTGCCGAGAGTTCTGGGTCTAAAAAGTTGTCCCCCCATGCCTCTCGTCTAAGACTCCTTATATACTGGCTCCTA
>NC_027749.1:37324312-37330787 GCF_000695525.1 Brassica oleracea var. oleracea
TTAGAATGGCGGGAAACATGAAATGGGTTCGCTACGGTCTTCGGAAGATAGCATCGAAGGGTAGGCGAGAGTGCATGGACTAATGTCGTATCGACGTTTCAGAAGAGCCCGGTCGCTACGTAGCGACCAAGCTGAACGGACGCTCGGTCGCTACGTAGCGAACGAGCGTTCGTCCCGCTCGGTCGCTGCGTAGCAACCTTTTTCGAGCTCTTGTCCGATGTCTCATGAATGTGTTTTCTCCGCAAGATTCTTCGTAAAAATAAATCTTTTTTGAAGATTTATTTTTCGTAAAAACGTTCATGCCGATAGTTACGGACTTTCAGACATTGATTCCGTCGTGACCGATTTTGACCCCAACAGAGACCAAGCTTGTAAAGCTGGTGGACATTCAAAAATTGCATGAGTTACAGATTCTTCCGGCTCTCCACATCATGGACAGTAATTATCACATCTCATATTACGCCGTACCAAATTCTTCGTCACTGCCACATAACCGGTTAACAGTTGCCATATAAGATGACAAATCTTTTGAGGAGTTTTTATCTTCCAAGCAAAGGCTTGAAGCTTCGTTATACTAGTTTCCAGAACCTCCTTCTCATCTTCAGCCCTTAGTAAGTTCCGAGTTATCCAATATCCTGATTTGACTGTATACTGTCCATTTTTAGTATGGTTCCAGCAGAAAGTATCCCGTCGATAAGTGGTGCTTATGGCCTGACTTCTTATATAGGGTATATCGGCAGGGTCAACATAGTTCTCCAGTAGACCAATATTTCATTCATTCCTATCCTAGTTAATGAGATCACTGACTCTCATGTTCAGATTCAGCGTTGGGGCCAAGGGCCGTGCTGGTGTAGCTGGTGTTGTCGGGTTACAAAGATCCTCTCACACCTTGACCTCATATCATGAATGTACCTTATGTCTGATTTCCAATAATAATAATTTTGTTGCTGGTGAGATACTGGCCCATACATATGATGGCATGTTTACAGAAACCGCTCATAAAGCGCAATTTTTTTATATTAACAGTTGTATTAAAAATATATTATATACTCTTTAATATATTTGATTTGTAAAAATAGTAAATAAACATTGTTTTGTTTTAGAATGGTTATTCTGTAAAATATTAATAAATATAGTTTTAATACTTTCTATTTTTAGATGTAAAAGCATATATTAAAGTATGTCACAAAACAAGCAGGAAGGAGTCTCTGCTTTTACTGGTAGAGTAAACAATACATACGACACCACAAAGCATATAGTAAACTTCTTAATAAGCTCGGATGGTTTCTCCAAACTTCTTGGTCAAGCTCTTTATATATTCCTTCCTAACCGGATGTTCTTCCTGGGGCCGGTTATATGGTGTCCAAACCGGTTCTCCCACGAACAGCCTCATTAGCTGCAAAACCAACCACTAATTCATCACAATCTAACAAAATTAAATCTTTTTACATAAGATGTAACAGATGTGTCTGCGTTGTTTTAGTTACAAAGACTGAAGCGGGCTTTATAATACCTTGATGTAGTTGCTGGTGTCAAGTGTGAACCGGTGGTAGATTCCGGCAGGAAGGACAATGAGATCGCCCGGTTTCATCAAGATTCGGATCCAACGGTCATCCTTGTCCCTAACATCAAAGTAGCCACTTCCCTTTAGGCAGTAACGAATCTCTTCGTCCTTGTGAATGTGTTCTGTGAAAAAGTTCTTCAGCTTCTCCTCGTAGTTGCTCACTTTCTCAGGACATAGATCCAGCAAATCCTAATATAAAGATTTGATTACAGATAAAACTTGTGAGAATTAGTATCTGTCTCATTGGTTTCAATGCCAAACCACCAGATACATGAGCCATTTATTGTGAGCATGAGCACGTATGTACCATGTAATCGTAACCCCGTTCTTCTCTAATCTTGCTTAGCTTGGAATCATTCTCGTAGTTTTCAGGGTTCAGCTTCCAGTGCACCACTCCCAGATCTGCCAAACAGAGCATAACTATTGTTCTGATAGCTTTGTGAATCTCTTAGATCTTCTCTTATGTATATTTTTGTTCATTTTCCTAATTTAGGTTTCTTTGGTGTTAGCTATAAAATAGCTCATCTGCTTTATATTGTAAATAAAATATAAAACACAAATAAGTTATCCAAACCAGACCTAAACTACAACATATCATATACAAAGTCATTTTTTCATGAAAAAATTGCAAAGCAATCACGTTCAAGCGAGAAATTTGGAAAAAAACCTGCTAAGTAATCCAATGTGACGAACTCTTTCGGGTTGCGATGATGAGGAAGTCTCTGGTCTTCATTGCTATCATCCATAAACCATGCCTGCATCAATGCTTAGCAGATTTTAACGACGAAGTAGGAGAGTATCGATGTAAACTCTAACAATCAAAATATAGAAAACAAATTTAGTGTAGTGAAGAAGAATTAGCTAACCTCGAGAGCCATTACTGATCTTTGTGGTGTGAAATGCTTCGATTTCAGACACATGACGAAGGTCGATATATAAGAGCTCATTTCCTTTGTCGATGATTGCCACGTGTACGTCCTATGCTGAATCCTTTTTTCCTCTACATTGTTTCTATTTTATATTATTTTTGGTTCTAAAAGTTGTTATTAAGAAATAACAACCGATTTTACACAATGGGTGAACGACCCTTTTTGTCAGAAATACAACACTCGTTTGTCAGCCACAATAAGTAATTTTAGTAGTTTTAGTCAATCATATATTTTTGAAGGTTTATATCTTTCCTTCTCACGTGAACTAGAATGATCTATTATCAAATTTCATTCTAGATATGAATTTCATATTTAACATTTTTTCAAAATAATATCAACAGCAAGAGAATATATAAAATCCTGGAAACCAACTGTTGTTTTTATGTTCAGTTTACGAGTTGAGTTTAGGCCGTTCATTCGTGTACTAAAAACACGATATTTTAATCCGTCATCCATATATATATATATATATATATTGTTCATTTTTAACTTTTTCTTTTAAATCTAAATATTATATTTAAGTGTAGTTTTTAATTTGTAAAACTTTTTTTTGTAAAATTCATTTATAAAACTTACATGAAAATCAAAATGTATCTCATAACAAATAACTAAAACAATATATTTTCATCTCATTTTATAAACTCTATTTCAACTAGATAGCTGTTAAGAATCAATTTTTTTATTTAATGAAGAGGTATTGGCCAAATATAATCCAAAAATTAATTTGAAATATTAAAGTTGACCACATATTCAATCAAACGCAAGATTAACTTAAATGGTTAGCAAAATTACCATTTACCTTTTATAGTTTAACAAAAAATCGAAAACTTATTTTATGATCATATTATTTAAATTCTAAATTTAACAGAAATAAGTTTATTACATAGAGACTTTCGAAGAAGTCTATTATGTATGCTTCCGAAGAAGTCCACTAAGTATACTTTTGAAAAAGTCTACTAAATATACTTCCAAAAAAGTTTACTAATTAGTTTTCTCAGGAATTTTATTTTGTAATTTGATATATAATTTTATTTTAAAAATGAAATATATTTGTATAAAATTTGTTATAAATTATCAATATATGAACTAATAGGAGCTATATAATTAAAATTTAAGTTATATAGAAAAATTTGAAGAAAATATATTGGTGTTTTAGCCATGTTTGTACAATACTTATGGTTTGGTACAATAGGTTGAAAGATATATTTTACAGTTAGGGTTAGTTGTTAGATTTAGAATTTTTTTGTTTTATTGACTTAAATTTACATATAAATGTTGAGTAGTTTAGATTTTACACAATTTTTCATTTTTGCTACAATGAGTAATCACTAAAAGAAAACATAAGTTTAACGAGAGCGGTTTTCCTCGTGAGTTCGTCGTAAAAGAGGCTTTACGAGGAATTAGCGAGGAAACACGTTTCGTCATTACTCGTTCGTCGTAACACATATTTCCTCGCCAATTAGTCGTAAATTACCGAGAAAAATATTTCGTCGTAAAGACGAAGTAATCATTTCGTCGTAAAGACCACGTAAATATTCCACGTAAGGAGGTCGCTAGATTTCCTCGTAAATCCCTCGAAACGTGTTCCTCGTAAATTACACGTAAATATCTCGAAAGATTTTTCTCGTAAAGTACACGTAATAACCATGAAAGTATTTCCTCGTAAAGTACTCGTTTATCTATCCTCGTCATATCCTCGTAAACGTTTCCTCGTAAAATACTCGTTTATTTTTTCTCGTCATTTCCCCGTAAAGTTTCCACGTAAATAGGTCATAAATTAGCTACGAATTTACTTTGTTATTTTATTTTACAGAATTTTAAAAAATAATTTTAAAAAATAATTAAAATTATTTAATTAATTAATAAAATTAAATTTTTTAAAAAAAATCAATACCAAAATATTTTATATATAAATAAGTTTTGAATTTATAATTCAACAACAGAAAAAAAAACTAAGAGTCATTCATCGCCCGGTAGAATTCATCACTCCTCCTCTCTACATCCATCTCGGGATGTGTGTCGGATGATGACTCGCCTGGAATGGGATTTTTTCGTCGCAAGTTCCTCAATAAGGACTCCCATTCCGGATTTGTGGCCGCTAAAATATCCAAGAAGCCCTCGAGTCCACCCATACGAGCTGTGAACGCAGATCACGTCGAGTCCATCTCATTACGCAGCTGAGCGGATTCTCTACGCAGCTGCTCGGACTCTCTACGCAGCGCAGTGACTTCATCTTCCCGTGTTTGAGCATAAGACGATGTTGCTCTCGGAACATCGTTGACGGAACCAATCCCCAACGTACATCCATTTTTCTTAGGGACAACCTTAAAAACAAAAAAAATAAATATTGTTAGTAAAAATTTAAAGTTAAATTAAATGAATAATAAAAAAATTAAAATTTTAAAAAATTTACGTCATCGTAAATCTTATCCACTTCATGTGTGGATAAGGTGACGGGTAATCCGTCGGTGGACTGCTGGGTCAGCTGGGTCTGGCGGTCGTCAACCTGAGCAACCAAGTCGTTGAAGATTTGCTCGGACTTGCCATCTAGAAATTAGGCCGCCTTATTCTTATGGGTGCCTTGTTCTTGTGGGTCCTCTCGTAAAGTTCCATAAGAGACGGGAGATGTCCCGTATCTTTGGCCAAAAAAATATTTAAGAAAGTTAGATTAAAAATATATATATTAAAAAAATTATTTAATAAAATATTTAATTATCATTTCCATACGGACACCGGCGTGGGGTTTTTGGCCTGTAGAGTGAAGCATCGGCCAGTGACCGTGCTCATCTACCGTGTTACGGGAGGCAGAGCAAGACAGGGCGATTCTGATGGACTCAAGATCCCGCCAATAACGGATGAGGTCATCCCACACATCCGTGGTGAGCTCAGCGGGTTTGCCACGCTCATATCCCTTCACGATCCAGTCATCCTTCCAGTTGGAGACCGTGTCCAACAAGCGAACTTTTGCCTTCGCGTAAAACTGTTTCCTCACCCTCTCAGTGATCCCCATCGACCAATGATATTTTTTGCTGCAATAAAAAATTAAATTAATAATTAGTTTAGAAAATATATATAAATCATGAAAAAATAAAAGTACATATAATTAATTAAAAGTAACTTACAGCGTAAATTTTGAACCACGTCTTTCTGACGTAGATCGGCGTCTTTCTACAGTTCGGATGTGGCATGGAAAAGTAACCTTTGATTGTGTCGGTTACGTTTGATGCAAGACAATTGTCAACCCCAAACCTGAAAAAACAAATTTAAAGTATAAATTATTTATTAACGTTATAAAAGAATTGAAAAAGACTTGAAAAAAAATTAATGTAACAAAGTTTCGTCCGGTCGGTCGGGGTCTATGACTGGTAAACCTTCTCTGTCTGGCTGACGGAGAGGGTCCTCGACAGTGTACTGCGAGTAAGGAGCACTCGGAGGCACCATCAAATCGAGATGAATCTCGGCGGGCATCGGAGGAGCCATCGGAGGAGGCATCGTCGGAGGAGCCATCGGAAGAGGCACATGAGGTGCACTAGAAGAAGGCGACCAAGAGACTCTCTGAGAAGACTGAGTCTCGCGGACAGTCTCCGGACCCAAAGAACCGGGAGCTGAAAAAGAACCGGGAGCTGAAGAAGATGGGTCTAAACGACTACCAGGCTCACCAAACATCTCTCTGTAATGGGGAGTAAGTCTGTTCTTTCGAATCGTTTGGAAAAAAAAACTTAATTTTTAAAATTAACATCAACAGTAATTAACAAATTCTGTAAACCTATCTAAATTTCCTACACTAACCACCTAATCAAAATCCGTAAACCTATCTAAATTCCACACACTAACCACCTAATCTATCCTAAACTAATCAAATTAGAGAGGAATTAGAGAGACTTACCATTGCTATGAAATAGAGAGGAAGTGGAGAGGAATTTGAGACGATATAAAGAGTGAGCGCTCGGGAGTATATATAAGAGATTACATGTCCTCGTAA
>NC_027749.1:37330858-37331747 GCF_000695525.1 Brassica oleracea var. oleracea
CGCGTTTTACTATACGAGGAAATAGCGAGGCCCGCGTTTTCAGATTATGAGGCCTTTACGACGATTTTGCCTTACGTGGAATTAACGAGTCCTCCCTTTACGAGGAATTAGAGTGGCCCGCTTTTCTATAAATACCCACAAGTTTCCCTCTCAAATCACACACAAACTCACAAATCACACACTATCACAAATCACACACTATCTCCACTACAAGAAAACACAAGCTTAACGAGGAAAATTAACGAGAAATATTTTTCCTCATTAATTTTCCTCGACTTTACGAGTAAATTACGCGGAAAAATAAAATTAGCGTTATTTACTCGTAAAGTAATGACGAAACAGTTTCATCGTAAAGGCGATGTAAAGTGACGTGGCTTATACTAGGAAATCGTATTTCCTCGTACATTCCACGTAAATTTAGCGTGGTCTTTACGAGGAAATAATTTATGTCTACTTAGCGACGAATTTTTGAATCCACCAACTTTGTTGTCACACGTTTTTTTTCGGCCACCTAACTAATTTTCGTCGTAAATTCGTAGGAAAATTACAACTACCAGACTCAAAATTTTTCTATAACTAGGGACGTTTGAACATCATTTTAAACACACCAACAAAAAAAAAACGTGAAAGAAAAAAAAATGGCTGGCTCCGGGAATATTTTCGAGTTGCAGAAGTGGATGTATATGCATAGAGATGCTAACGGGAGAGTGACGAAAGAATACCTTGCGGGGCTGGAGAAATTTATGCATCAAGTAGATTCAACACCGCTCGCCCAAGAAAGTGGTAAGATGTTCTGTCCTTGTCGGAAATGCAACAATTCGAAATTGGCAAACCGTGAAAATGCTTGGAAGCATTTAATAAATAGAGGTTTCACGCCAAATTACTATAT
>NC_027749.1:37331772-37333388 GCF_000695525.1 Brassica oleracea var. oleracea
CAACTTTCAAGAAGAACCGGTTGATCATCAATTGCATAATGCACATAGTTACCATCAGGAGGATCAGCCGATGGTAGATTATGATAGGGTTCATGATATGGTAGCTGATGCATTCGTAGCTCATGATGGAGATGAAGAACCTAATATAGATGCAAAAAAGTTTTACGAAATGTTAAACGCGGCGAATCAACCACTTTACAGTGGTTGTAGAGAAGGTCTCTCTAAATTGTCATTGGCTGCTAGAATGATGAATATTAAAACTGATCACAATCTACCTGAAAGTTGCATGAACGAATGGGCGGACTTGTTTAAAGAGTATTTGCCGGAAGACAATGTGTCTGCTGATTCTTATTATGAGATTCAGAAACTGGTTTATAGTCTTGGGTTGCCTTCGGAGATGATAGATGTTTGCATCGACAACTGCATGATCTATTGGGGAGATGATGAGAAGCTAGAAGAATGTCGATTCTGCAAGAAGCCACGATTCAAGCCGCAAGGACGGGGACGTAATAGGGTACCGTACCAAAGGATGTGGTACCTACCAATTACAGATAGATTGAAAAGATTGTACCAATCGGAGCAGACTGCTGGAAAGATGAGGTGGCATGCCGAGCATACTCAGACGGATGGTGAGATGACTCATCCATCAGATGCAAGAGCCTGGAAACATTTCAACAAAGTACATTCGGATTTCGCTAGCAATAGCCGGAATGTGTACCTCGGATTATGCACAGATGGATTTAGTCCATTTGGAATGTCAGGGAGACAATATTCATTGTGGCCAGTCTTTCTTACTCCATACAACCTGCCACCGGAGATGTGCATGCAACGGGAGTTACTATTCTTGACCATATTAATACCTGATCCGAAGCATCCAAAAAGGTCCCTGGATGTTTTCGTACAACCACTGATAAAAGAGTTGAAGGATTTGTGGTCAACAGGGGTGAGGACGTATGACTGTTCAACGAAGACGAATTTTACGATGCGAGCGATGCTTTTGTGGACCATAAGTGATTTTTCTGCCTATGGGATGTTGTCTGGATGGACTACACATGGGAGATTAGCTTGTCCATATTGTAATGGAACGACAGATGCGTTTCAACTGAAGAATGGTAGGAAGACAAGTTGGTTTGATTGTCACCGTCGATTTCTTCCTATTGGCCATCCGTACCAAAGAAACAAGAATTTGCTTAGGCACAAAAAGGTTGTGAGAGACACTCCTCCTCCATATCTAACTGGAGAACAAATTGAAGCGCAAATCGACTACTACGGAGCTAACGAAACAGTTCGCTGGGGTGGTAATTGGCATGTCCCTCGTAATATGCCTGATTCTTACGGTGTTCATCACAACTAGCACAAGAAGAGTATATTTTGGGAGTTTCCATATTGGAAGGATCTCTTCTGCGCCACAACCTCGATGTGATGCATATAGAGAAGAATTTCTTTGAGAACATCATGAATACAATATTGAATGTCCCAGGGAAGACAAAAGACAACATAAAATCGAGGTTGGACTTGCCAGATATTTTCTCAAGAAGTGAGTTACATATAATAAGCAATGGACAAGTTCCCGTTCCGATATTCAGATTATCTTCAAAAAAAAAGTCGGTGTTGTT
>NC_027749.1:37333529-37334126 GCF_000695525.1 Brassica oleracea var. oleracea
TTGCGGAGCTACTTCCAACAAATGTACATGAAGCACTTGCAGGTAGTGTTTTATAGTGCAATAATTTTATAACGGTTTAGTTTGCAAAATAATATATGACTAACAATGTGTTTAATTGTTTTTGGAATATAAAGGGCATTAGAGCATTTTTCAGGAATCTGAGCACACACACTCTTAAAGAAGAAGTTGTGGAACAGCTTCAGGAGAACATTCCCATCTTATTGTGCAACTTGGAGAAGATATTTCCTCCCGGATTTTTTGACGTCATGGAGCATCTAGCTGTCCACCTCCCATATGAGGCATTGCTTCGTGGACCTGTACATTACGGATGGATGTATCAGTATGAGCGAGCCATGAAATATTTGAAGGGAAAAGCAAAGAACCTCGCCAAAGTTGAAGCTTCTATAATTGCTGGAAGTTTTACGGAAGAAGTTTCTCACTTCACATCGTACTACTTTGCGTCAAAAGTACGTACACGGAGAAGAGCTCCAAGAAGATATGATGATGGTGGTGTTGCGCCAACATATGCAGTTGCTGGTGTTCCAGACATCTTTAGCCAGATTGGGCGACTCGGTGGAAAGTCTAAAGAGGTTTGGT
>NC_027749.1:37335203-37342129 GCF_000695525.1 Brassica oleracea var. oleracea
GAGGTGAAAGAATATATTGAGTTTAAAGGGTAGATGGGTTTGGGGTTTGGAATATATGAAGTAGAAGATAAGGAAGATGGGGTTTGGGGTTTCGGATTTTAGGGATTTAAACATAATACTCGTTAATTCCTCATAAATAAACGTGGATATTACGACGAAATATAAAAATAAAGAACGTGGGGCTCGTTAATTCCATGTAAGAAGAAATCGTCATAAAGCACTCGTAAGCCAACGAGGAAATAACGACGAAATATAAAAATAAAGAACGCGGGGCTCGTTAATTTCACGTAAGCGCAAATCGTCGTAAATACCTAGTAACCAAAAAAAAGCTGGCCTTGCTAATTCCTCGTAGAATAAAAACTAGAAAAAAAAAAGAAGAGAAGAGAAGAAAGATACTGGAATCACATGTGGCGAGACTTACGTAAGTCTAGCCCACATGTGTTCCAATATCTTTCTTCTCTTCCTTTTTTTTTCAAATATTTCTAATTTGAAAAGCATTTTGCTGAGTTGTGTAATTTGAGATAGGGTGTGATTTTTGAGTTCGTGTGTGATTTGTGAGTTTGTGTGTGGTTTTGAGTTCGTGTGTGATTTTTGAGTTCGTGTGTGATCCTCGCTAAGTACACGTAAATTATTCCTCGTAAAGAATACAACTAGATTGGTTCTGATACCAAATCTTATACAATAAAGTAGACTATACTCTCTCTTCCTTGCGCCACGTCATCATGGAGATGAGGCATTTCGCGACACGTGTCGACATTCTGTGATAATGGTGTTTCTCACGCGTTGATATCCCTACCGTTCACGCGCGATCCGTTCTGTTGCGGTGAAATGCTGGTTAGAATTGGGCATCACTTCCTTTTTTAAAAAAATTGAGTCCGTTTCCTATTTGTGGCCCATTTGAATTAGGGATCTTCATCGTTCTTCTTCTTCCGGCTGATTTTTCGTCGAACCCACACACCGACGAAACACCACCCCCTTCTCGAGCCATAACGTCTTCCGGATTCTTTAATCCGTCATTAAATTGGGCTTCACTATCTCACTCTTGAAGGTCATGCTTATAGTCAAAACAGACCTACTTATGGACATTCCTTCCTTGGCAAGGTATCTCTCCCAGGGACCTCTTTTGTTCCTCATTCTGATGTTGTTATTCTTCACTTCCCCATGGAGAAACGTGGGGTACAAAACTCGGTTCTTTTGTTTTCATTCTATGATTACAAAAATTGAAATCAAATCTGTTTATAATTTTCATATTTATTAGTTTTATATAGTTCAGAACATTTATACTAGATTATTGTTTTGTTTGATTTAGAACCGGTTAACTAAATATAATAATTTTTTTTTTGTTTGATTTTGATCGTTTTTACTCTAAGGTGTCAACCATTTGCATTATCTTTATCTATACGTTTAGAACTTAACGATCTGTATTATTTATATTGACTTCTATGTATTATGTGATATTATCAATGTTTAGAACAACACCGGCTCTATCCGCTAAAAAGCGAAAAAGAATTTATATATATATTAAGCGAAATTTGATTTTATGTTCTATTTAAAGCTGTCTTATTCCTTTTCAGTTTTTTTTTTGCAGATCAGTCCACAATTATCTACTAAATGCAATGTATGGATCAGGGCCAAGTAGCTCTTTAATTATAACTACCAACACTCAAAAGTCGGTCCTACAAGAGCTGAACCGACATGGCATGAGGGCTCAGTCCCGCAGGAATATCTCTTTAGTTATAAATATAGGTTGGCCAAGGGAGGAAATGACTTGAAGAAGGTTTGTTTTGCCTTTTACAATGAGTTAATGATGGTACCAATACTCTGGAGTCGTAACCACCTAAGCTACACTAAAATTACTTGATTTTGGGTATAGTAAACTTATTATGTAGTCTACTAAATTTTGAGATTACAAAAGTTAAATTAATTTTAAATTATTTTTAGTTTTTTTGTAGGGATTAAAAAATTATAAAATCATATATTAATACTATTAAGACAATGAAGAAAGAAATTGTTAAATCATATATTAAAACTACTGAAACAGTAAAGAATAAACAACAACAAAAATATCACTGTAGACTTTCAAAAAGTCCACTACACCGGTAACAATTTAACCTATCCGACTTAACCATCCTCTTTGGATCGTGTTAATCGAGTGAATGGCTACAAAATCTGAATCACTATTCTTATGGCTGCAAAACCGTTTTTTAGCCGCACTCAATATTCTAAGAAACGGTGCACTCACTGTGGCGAGAAAGAAACTATAGACGCTATATCACTAATTGCTCCTACACTGTTGGCTACTCACATTGATACGCAGTTCGGGATCGAATAGGCTCATTTAGAGGGAGATGGAGATGGTTTGACCTAGTGGGAAATATTGAATTGGTTTCTTGTTACTTAAAGACGAGCATGGTGGCAACTCGATGAGATAAATGGTAGAACAAGTGCTTGGTGTTGAATGGCAAATCGTAAGAGATACGTCAGAGAAATAGAATTAGGAATGGTGAAGTAAAGGTATCAAGAAGAAGAAATGTTTCCAAAGGTTCTCACATGAAGTACCATTACTGATTTTGGTTTTATCATGTCCAATATTTTGAATTTCTTCTTGCTTATACACCAGACTAAACTAAACCAGAACAAACCCATTGTGGTTTCATTGCAGGAAGAGAAAAGAAAAAAGAAAGAAATATTATAAAGCTACATAAGCGGTCATGTTTCGAAACTTTGACGAATGGCGTGGGTCGGTGGCAGATCACTGTTGGGTTGTTTGGTGCCTAGTCATATGTAGTTAGAATGTGACTGGACAAGCGACTCATATGAAGCAAGTAGATACACAATTCTAAAATAAAAGATGGAAAAAAAAACGATTCAACCTGATGAACACAGGTATCATTAAGTCTTGAGATTGTGATAAAATATCTATATAATAACTATTGACACAATTCATGTTTCTATCACAAAATACTAAATCATGCATAGTAGTTTGTTTACACAACTTATCCAACGTATATAGCTAACTAGGGGTTTGCCCGCCCTACGGGCGGGTGATTTTACATTAAAATTATGTTATGTTAAAAATGTATTTTAATTTTATAAAACATTAAAAAATTAATTTAAATTAAATATAATAAATATAATTTATTTTCTAATTAGGTCATATATATATATATTTATTTTAACATTTGACCTTAGTTTGTAATTTCTTACGTGTTTAGATTTTTATTTGTTATCAACTATATTTTATGACATTGTATTAATTTAATTTCAGTACTTATTTCAGTTATATTTTTAATGGAAATACATTCCTTTTTTGCGTTTGTATGAAATTATATGTACAGTATTTTAATATATTTTTAATTGTGTGTTAAAATTTTATATTTGATTGTGGTATATCTGAATGTATCTTGTCCGTGATTGTGGGTGTCTATAATAATGCTTTTATCAAAAAAATTCTTAACCAAATACTAAAATCACATTTTTTTGGCTAATCACATTGTTTTTGGCTAATCTAGCATTTTTATCTTCTCGAGTTTTGTTTTTGTATAGTGTTAATCGGAAAATCTTTTTTTTTTGTTAGCAGAAGGGAAAAAGTATTGTAGAACATAATTTTTTATATTTCACATAAATAACAAAAATAAGTTTTGCCATTTACTTATAATTATAGCATGTGTCAAAGGGATTATTTATGTTGGACCAGTAACGTATTATTGTTGATCTTTTATATCTATAATTGGTCAGTCAAGTGACTCTCACTCCATGAATAGACCTTGTGCATATATTATTGTTTATATGTTTTCCATTCAAGTGCATCCAATATTTCAAGTATAGAGAGAGCCAGAGAGAATGGGAAATTGTGACTTATTTTGCGAAATCAAAACAGGATTAACACTTGATATTCCAAGTGCAATTGATTTGATAAAGTTATTCTTCTGAGACTGCTCTAGTGGTCTCTCTGTGTGGAATATTACCTACTTGATCTCTGTTAAAATATATTTTCAAAGCGGCGAGGGTATGCATTTCGAAGTATTGATTGTTAGAATATAGTTTACTTTCCAATTGATTTCAAAAGTGTGCTGTAATGGGAAGTTTTAGAAGCCAATTATTTGGAATTCAATTCACTACATGTGAATATATATATGTACAAACACATCTTAAAAAATCAATAATACCTTGATAGATATAAAAATGCAGAGAACTTGCTTCACCATTTAATTCTAATCCAGAGAATCTAATCATAATCCAACTAAGTTTCAATAATATTTTAAAAATAATTAAAAGAATGCTCCTACAAAATTTTGTATTTTAAAAAGTTCAGAAATATTTATGTATTTTAGGAGCAAAAAGAAAGAACGGAGTGTTTACAGCCTTAATTATATATCACTATATCAGTGTTTTGTAATCATGAACTATTGTTCTCTTGGAAAAACCAAATGGCACAACTATGATATGTTATCTATAGAACACAGATACGTATAGATTGCTATGTATTTTTCAGACCATCCATCCAGGGAAGAACCTGTTAATAACATTATGTGATGTTGCAGAGTGGCTTGCATTAGTCACACCAGTGACTGTAATGATCATTCCATAAAAATCAATTATAAGTCTAGCTGACCATAAAAAAGTCAATTCATTGGGTCTTTACTGTTTCTCTGTGATGAATACCTCATTTGCGGTGTTACATTGCCCAGTAAAGGTCTGAAGAAACCCACTTCTTACTCGGAACGTTTGCTTGATAAGGGCTCATGCCTTATTGTTGTCGTTGATGATGTTCTGCGGAAAAAGAATCTCCACATAGTGATCGATTAAGGTCTGCATCACTTTCCCCCAACTGAGATAGATAGAGAGAGAAAGGCATCAATGTTGTAAAAGATCTCAAATGATTTAATTTCTTGGGCTATAAGATTTTGATGGCACTAACTTTCTCTTAAGATCTATGTTGTTTCCAATGAGGGTTGTATTGAGATTATTGAACTTTGTGAGGATCTTTATGTACCTTTGTTTTGAGGTCAAACAGTTGATCAAACATTGATCGGGCCTGGCAATGAGAAAACAAATCCAAGATTTGGTATTGTTCTAAATTCTCTTTGGACCAAATCAGATATAAGCTTGTAATTTCTTGAAATTGTGTATACCTTTTGTGGATCTTATTTGCCTTATTGATGTATCTACTTGAATTTCTAGATGCTCAAGCTCATCCACTCCCATACCGGCTCACCTAGCAAATCCCTAAAGACAGCAGAGTTAAGTGAAAGATGTCAGACCTGTTACAAAACCAGAAAAAATCAAAAAAAAAAAAGTAGAGGAAGTGTAAGAACACAGACAGTTGTCAAACTGCAAGGCGCAGTTGGGGAACAATATCGCTGTAACACATGAGAACTTCTTCAAACCCGTAACAAAATATGTATTATTGGAATTGAAACTAAAGACAGCTTGATCATGTGTTGTAGCTGGAAAGTCAAAACCAAAGAAACTAATCTTTCTGTAACCACTGACCAAATAAAAACTTGGCAGTTAAATGATAAAACACCAGATCTTTGAGGTTATTACGAACTCCGAACCGAATCAATAACATGGGATCAAGTCATATTCAACGAAAACAAATAAAGTATTTCCAATGATGAAAATAACTTGTTGATAAGGGTTTGGAGTTGTTCCAATGTAATGCAGGCTATTCCTACCAAATAATCTCACCCCTAAATCAAATCACCAGTCACCTTTTATATCGGAGTAGATTACTTTAAATCTAAACTTAAAGATTGGCTATACATAAAGATCATAACTTGTCTAACCTGTCCATTTGTTTCTTTTGGGGACATCAGTACCAGATTCGAGGGCTCCAAACCAGCATGTGAAAGAGCATAAGTAACTTGCCAAAGAAAAAAGAAAATCAAACAAAACACCAATAGACTTTTTATTAAATCAGTTTGAAAAAAAACTAACAAAAACGTTATTTTTAAAAGAGCCAGTTTTAAAATATTTACTTGCAAAGATCATTCCATTTTTTTTAAGTACAAGTTGCAAAAACAAAACAAATCAAAACTCACCAATTTTATAATTCCTTAATCAACGTAAATTAGACTCCTAATGGGCTAAAAATGCTTATCGTCTCTTCCTAGTCGCTGCCGCAATGCTTGCAAACCACCTTGCACTTAACTACACTGCCATACACATAAAACCCAGGTTGAACCATAGCTCGAACCACACTCTTATACCTGTCCCCACCAGTTTCCTCCTTGTAAACCGGATCAAACCGATCATCTCTCTCTACACGAAAAATCTGCAAACCCGGGTTCAGCGAATTAGCCAAGAGATGAACCAACCAAACACTCTTCGACGCACCAAAGAAAGCCTACAAAAGAAAAAGAAGAACAGTTTAAATGGTTTCCAATAAACCAAATCATAATCCAATAAACTGTTCGGTTAACTACTTTACCTGTAAAAGTGGTTCAGGCCACGCTCGGTTCCAGCAAAGCATGGAAGCGACGTGACACTCATTTTTCCGGTCACAGAACCGGCTAAACTGCTCAGAGAAATGCTTTGTTCCTCTGCTCAACACCTCGTCCCACGTGAGCTCCATCAAGACGTTAAACGAAGCGTAATTGGACTCGCAACGATCACTCGGGTTCAAAATCCGGGTCGACCCATTTTCTGAAAACCCGGAAGCTTCGAAGTTCGAAGTTCGAAGTTCTCGAAGAAGGCTCTGCTCAGGATCGCTTCGAGGTAAAAGATCAGGCTTTTCGGGTTCTTCGCGAAAGAGTTGATCTTGACATCGAAAGACTGGAGGTGGAGAGAGAGCCGCTCGTAGACTTTCCCACCGACGGTACGCAGCTGCGAGTCTACGACGCGAGAGCTCTGCTCAGGGCTCTGATCGAAGAGCACCGAGACGAGGAACTGCTGGATGATCCCATCGTTGAACCGAACAG
>NC_027749.1:37342229-37368782 GCF_000695525.1 Brassica oleracea var. oleracea
AGAAGCTTCCGTGACGGCGTCTTCTTTCTTCTTCGTGGCTTGGATCAGTTTATGAGAAAGCTCCGCCACGGCTAACCGCCACTGCTCTTCTCTGGAAGCGTCTGCGACGGAGGCGGAGGAGGAGGAAGACCGCGGCGGAAGAGGGTTTGGGGCTTCTCCGATTGGAAGGTGGATTTGATTATGAGGTTGGGGCTTGAGATGAAGGAAGGGTTGTTGTTGTTGTGGCTTTCTAGAGGCACAACGGAGAATTGTCGCGGTGAGAGTGGTGAGGACGACACTTGTTGCAGGAGACTGCTCCTCCGTATTCGTCGTCGGAGTCATGTCGTTTTCTATTTCCGTTGTGGTGGAGAGGTGTTAGAGTGTGTTGGTAGTTCTCGTTACTGCGGCGGTTGTGGCGGCGACTTGGAGTAGCGGAAGAGCCGCCGTCGCTGCTTGGTGTTGCTCTGTTTTGCTGTCTTTCTTCGTGGAAGTCGTCATCTTCGCATTCTGGAATCGGAATGAACATAGAGAAGTTATAAAAATATATTAAAACCTAATTTTTCTTTCTTTTATTTGCTTTGTAAAAATCATATACCAAAATGAGAAAAATGGAATCTTTTGGATTTGAATAATCCTCCGATGAGACGATATGAAGTTCTAATGGAATCATTGAGATCAAAATGATGATATCTTTTGACGATAAAGTTAACAGAACAGTGGTTTCGTTGGTGAGTTCGCGCCGCGAGAAGAAAATGGGGTAAACCCTAATGCGCTTGTGGGTCGGAAAAAAAAACGCAGATCGACCAGGTGCTGACACGTGTCGGCAAAGCCCCTATCTCCATGGTGACTTGGCGTAAGGAGGAGAGACTAACCTCTACTTTATTGTTATAGATAGATAAGATGTTGTTCAGATTAAATAGTTTTAAATTATTATTCAAAATAAAAAAATAGGAAAATAGATTTCAGAAAAAAGAAAGATACAAAGAACTATACATCATCACACAACAAAGTAGTTAAATTTTACTTACATAAAAATTAATAAAAACATGAAAGAAAAAGAATATATTAAAAAGTATCGTTGTGAAAAGGGTCTAAAGTATATTTTTTTGGACAGATGTAGTTAGGTGCTCAAAAAGGACATATGTAGTTATAAATTGGGTGAATTAGTGAAATACACATAGGCAAATTTTTTTTACCAATTAACCATATATTAAAGTGATCTTGAGATGTGACAATTTCGGGCGAATGTGGACTAATCTCTCTTTTCCTTGCATGATAATAAAATTAACTAATTATATACACTATACTATTATTTACGAAATAAATAATATCGAACGATAGATTCATAGTAATAACATAACAAAAAATATAATACATATTGTATTGCATTTCTATTATGTAGGTTTATAAACAGTGATAACAATGGTGGAAAAGAAAATTGATGACAGCAAGAAAACAACCAATAGTGGTGATGTTTATATGTTTTGAGCCAATTGACTCAAAAAATGTATTATGTTTCTGTTTTATAATTTTATAATAAAATAGAACATATAAAAAGTCAATTATTCATCTTCTCTGATCTTTGTATATGGAGGAGAGGAGGATATTTTAGATTTAATTGGTAGACGCATAGGTTCAATGACATTAGCAATAGCAGTGGTTGGGATAACAAATATGTCTCTATATTGATAAATAAGATAACCATTATCAAAATGATATAGAAGCATATTTTATTATACAGTATTTATTTTATATAGTGTGTTAACTAGGCATGGGACTATTATCCGAAATCCGGATTCGATCCGAGATTCGATTCGGATCTGATCCAAAAATCCGGATATCCAGAGAGGCTGAATCTTGATCTGGATAGTAAAATGTTGGATCCGTCAAAGCCGGATCCGGATCCGGATATCTTAATCTTTAAGTCCGAATATCTGGATCCGTAAGTTTTATTAATAAATATTTCAAAATATTAATATCTATATGTAAAAATTAATTTTATTTAGCATATTTTCATTTTTATAATAGTATATATAAATTGTATGTAAATTCTGTAATATTATACTTAGAAATAATTAAAGAAATTATATATATATATTTTTTAAATTATTATTAATATTTTATATATATATTAATATTTTTTTTTTAAGGATCTAAATCCGGATCCGGATATTACAATATTTAGAAAGATATCCGACGTCCGGATATCCGAGAACTCCGAATCCGAATAAAGATAGTAAAATTATGGATCCACCGGATAAGAATCTGGATCGAGATACCTCAAAATTACCCCGATACCCTATCCGTCGGAGGCCCACTGGGTAATAACTCCACAATCTATTGTATACTATATTATAGATTTATCTAGATAAAATAGTATGGCACATTATGTACAATTACATTTCATCTTCTTTACGTTATTTATACTCACCGCCAGAACTACAACTACTTGGTAAAGTCTAATTAGCGACAAAGCAAAATTATTCGTCTTTAAAATCACCATTATTGTTTTCCTTACCATTGGATCTGAGGTACAACTTTACTATCTCTGATCTGACCATATTTAAATCTTCATCACTAGTTTCTTCCTATCGTGCGCGGTTGTACTCTGCCGAGCACCGTTGTACTCTGCCGAGCACCGTTGTACTCTGTCTAACACCGCTGTACTCTGTCTAGCACCGCTGTAACCTTAATTTCACATTCACACTCGATCGACATGTTCCTCAGCAAAATCAATTGAACCACACCTTCACAATTATCATCGATTTCATTTTTTCTTTATTTTATGAATTAGTTTTTTTTTTTATGTTCAACTACGATCCTAAACACTAAATTTCACCACTGATATTTTTTTTGTCTGTGTTTGTACACACATATCTTATATATTAAAACAGAAATAACAAGCTTAATTCATATGTGATTTTTTTAAAATTGACCTAATATACATATTCTTAGAAAATCATATTACATTTAATATCTACTTTTATCATTTAAATTTTTGGCCTACCAAAAAATTTTATTGGGCTATCATTAATTGAATTTAAATAATAGATGATCCATTGGATTTATAGATAATATAAATTAAATAGATATAATTTAATGTTGTAATACTATACCTTTATATGCTAAATATTTAAATATTTGTCGATGTTAACTTTTAAAATTCTAAAGATTTTTTTTTTAAATAACAAAAATCATATTATCTAACAATGATTAATCTTTACTACCTTAAACCAATGAAAACAAATTTTAAACTATATAATTTATTTAAAAATTAAACAAAAACTAAATTTTTAATTATTTACTCGATAATATAAATCAATGAAGCGAAAAGTTTAATTTTTTAAAAACTTTCTAAATTTGTGAAATGTTACAATATCTTTGAATATGACAATAAAATAATATTTTACTAATCTTTATATATATAGTTACGATTTTAATAATGAAATAATAATCCGAAAATATATATAAGTTTACTGTATATTTTTTAAACATGTTAAAGTTTGAAACAATCTATTCAATGAAAAAAATATACAGTAAACTTATTATGTTTTAAAAATTGATAAACACATATATATTATAATATATACCAATTTAGAATTGAAAACAAAATATTTATATAAAAATAAATGAAAACAAAAATTTGCGCGGTTGCGCGGATCGAGATCTAGTAATATATTGTAGCACATATGTTGATATGGTTAGTTTTTGTAATAATCTCTTAAGGTCATATGCTCTAATTTTCCTAATAAATTTTGAAGGGTAAAAGAAAAATTTAATCAAGCTGAAAAATGTGCGAACACGTCGAAGTGTTTACAAATGTTAAAAGGTTTTTTTAGAACAAAAAAAAAAAGAGAAAAAGACAAAAATAGCACTAAATCAAGTTTATGTTCCCAAACTAGCACTCAAGGTAAAAAGTCACAAAAATAGCACTTAATGTTTTATCGAAAGTCACAAACTTAGGGTTTAGAGTTAAAGGGTGGGGTTTAGGATTTAGGGTTTAGGGTTTAGGGTTTAGAGTTTAGGGTTTAGAGTTTAAGGTTTAGGGTTTAGGGTTTAAGGTTTAGGGTTTAGGGTTTAGAGTTGAGAAATGAGGTTTAGGGGATAAGATTTCAAATTTTGAAAAATAAAAAAATTAAAATTTTCAAAGGAGAAACTTAGAAAGATGCTATTTTGGTGATTTTAGTTTTTGGGTGCTATTTTTGTGATATAAACTTAGAAATATGCTATTTTGGATATTTGGGCAAAAAAAAATGTTAAAAGGTTTTTTATCATTTTCACCCAAAAAAAAAAAATTAAAAAAGATGGGTGTCGGTGCAAATAGAAGATCTCGAGACTATTTTTCCTCACTATAAAACCCCACTAGTCCACCTCTTAATCACAAGTCCACTAGAGGAGACAGAGAGAGAGAAAAAGCATGGCGAGATTCACGGTGTTGATTGCGGCAGCAGTACTTGCTTTTCTAGTGGCAGCGCCGGTGCCGGAAGTGACGGCGAAGAAGTATTTAGTTGGCGACAAAAAGTTTTGGAATCCAGACATCAACTATGACACCTGGGTTCAGGGAAAGCATTTCTACCTTGGAGATTGGCTCTGTATGCTCTCTCTCACCCTCTCCTCTTCTCTACATTTTTATACTCTCGGATCTTGTTACATTAGATCTGATTTTGTAATGGTTATCTCTTTAAATCCGGTTATATTTTCAAAAGTTTCAACTTTTACTACTAAAACGTATTTCATGTCCGAGTTTCTACTAATTTTAGTTACTTCTTTTCATAAATGTTTCCTTATTTATTCAGATCTGGTAAGAACACACTATTAAGCTTGTCTGAATACAATCTTTTCAAGGTGAAATCTTGGTTGTCATTACAACAAAAAAACGGAACTTGTGACTAATCAAGAATATTGTTATATGGTCTCGTCAGATTTCGTGTACTACAGAGACCAACACAACATTCTTGAAGTAAACAAGACCGACTACGAAAGATGCATCTCCGACCATCCTATCCGAAACTATACACGTGGAGCTGGGAGAGACATTGTCCCTCTCAATGTCACCAAACAGTACTATCTACTTGACGGAAGGGGTGGTTGTTTTAAAGGCATGAAGCTCACTGTTACAGTCGAGAAGCTTCCCCCTCCACCCAAATCTGCCCCTGTCAAGCATTAGATCTGTTTCCATTACAAGAGTTTCAAAGCATCAGCTGGTTGTTATCCTCTTTTGTTGTGATATTCATTTTCCATGAATGATCTTGTTTCATTATAATGTCATCTTGTTTCGTAAGACCTAAATTTTAAACGCCTAAAAATATGGATATACCATATAACAAAATGATTTCACTGTTAAACACGTATGGGAAGAATGAATATGAAATCAAACCTAGTTGTTGTCCTAGTCTTGGCTAGATCTTTATAAAAGGCTTTGTCATTATATTTTCCAAGGCATGGGGATATATAGTAAAGTGGGATCAATCATTTTGACCTATGAGTATATTCAGTATATGTTTGTTGATGCAAAGATGATGGCTTCATTATCTACAAATTAAAAATTTCTCAATCTTCATTTTGAGGTCGATTTGGTGGGCCGGGATGGTCGAATTATCTTTCTATTTTCAAGCATATGATGATGACATTGATGCTCACAGCACCATAATCCCGAGAAAATGATGAATTGATGATGATACTGTTGCTCACAACTCCATAGTTCTTAGCATATGATGGTATTGTTGCTCACAAGCGACTAGTTTGTAATAATTTATAGCTGTGGTTAAAAGATATGCCCGGATAAATTGTCAATCTGGCTCGCAAGGGAAAAATGCAGAAGTGATGATAATTATAGATTTTACCATTTTAAAAATATACTGTAATTAAATATAAAAAATCTGGTGTTTATAGGTAATTTTCCTATTTTGGTGTTTTAAAAGTTCTTAAAATTTTTTCAGAGTTTTTAAACAAAGTAGAAACAAAAATTAAACATTCAGGAAATTCGATAGCTTTTATGGGTCAGAAGTTTTACATTACATGGAAACCTTCTCATAATGCAATGTTACTCAAATTTGGACACAGGATAGAGAAATATGTTAGATCTATACTATTAAAGCAAAATTTCTAATAAAATTATGTCTTTGGATTTTCAAATTATTTACGAGAGACTGCCACTTTTTTTTTGAATTTTTTGTGTTTTCACGCCACATATATTTCTGGACCAATAACATCCTCCCTTTTTAAAACCATTTGGAAATGACGGGCTTTAGTAAATGTCACCAGATTCTACGAAGACAAAACTAAGGCTCAACAATTATCTTTTAAAATTATCACCGTCTTTACTAAAACTTAATAATACTAGATGGTATGTCTGCACTACGCGCGGAAAATGTTTAAGTCGTAATACGATTGAGATGAAAATTCTTCGTAAATTCTGAAGGTGAGTGTAAATCATGTCTAAAAGCAGAAGATATTATTATCATTATCAAGAGCAGATATTAAGGTTTTAAAGACAAAAAAATATAAATCATAGATAAGTTGGTGGACTTTTGAAAAGTGGACGTGTAGATGTGATGGTCTTTCTTGAGTGAGAGCCTAAAATTTTTTGAAAAATCAGGAATCAAAACTTAGTAATAGGAATCATTTATATTATTCATAGTATATTAAGACGTACCTTTAAGTAGTGATATATCAATCATCAGGAAGACGTTTAGCTCTCATTTATCACAGTTGATCGCTAGAAAACTGAGTAGCAAATAAAGGTGAATTATTAGATAAGTAATCACTGAAAACATATGGAATGAGGTTTTAAATTTGTAATTTTACTTACTTTCATGGGAACGAAGACGGTTGAAAATTTCTTTGTATACTATGTTCTTCACTTTTTGTGGTTGTTGGTCTTCGGCTTTAATGATTTTTAGTCCTGATTTGCTTGTTACACGCGAGAGAGCCACATAGAGTTGCCCATGTGCGAAGACTGGTTTAGGCAGATATAAGATAACCTCTTTTAAACTTTGTCCTTGACTTTTGTTGATTGTCATTGCGTAACATAATCTGATAGGGAATTGCCTACGGCGTAAAGTGAACGGTAGCTTTGTTTCATCATGCAAGAGAACAATCCTTGGGATCAAGACTTCTTGTCCAACGTGTGAGCCAGTGATTATGTCTGCCTTAAGCACTCGTTCGCCTATGTAGGTTAAGATCATACGGGTACCATTGCATAATCATTTTTTTTATGTTCCGCAGGAGCATAACTGAGGCCCCAACTTTGAGAGTGAGTTTATGAGAAGGCAATCGTAAGAATTCCAAAGAATTGAGATACTCAATCGCGTATAGTGTATCATTTTGATCAGATTGAGTATCCGAAATCTCAAAGCTATCGCAGCTGTAGTAGTCTCTTGATTCTCCGTCTGTGTTGGAGATTGTATATGCATTGATTTCATCAACTGTCTCATTATGGGGAGTGAGTATAGCTCTATCGGTGTAAGAGCTTTGAGAGGCCTTTATTTTGTTGATGTCTCCATATGCAGCATTAACAACTTGTCTTAAAGGGTCATCCATAGTCTGCCGAACCAATGAGTTGTCGACAATTATCATTTGTTCATGGTAACCATCATCTTCATCTTCCTCTGATGATTGTGGTTGACCTTCCCCGACTTTGAGAAGCCACTCTGAAAACTTCTTCTCGTCCTGATTGACTCGCATATTTTTTTAAAGAGAACTTGTGGCAGCTATCCCATAGATAAGAATGACTTACTGAAGCTAAGATAGTGTCAGCTATACTACCTTGTGGAATTACCGGTAAAATCTGTCTAAAATCACCACCCAACAAAACTGTCTTGCCGCCAAAAGTCATATCCTTTACGGGTGGGTTTTTCGTGGACATTATATCCTTCAACGTCTTGTCTAGTGCTTCAAAAGCATGCTTGTGAGTCATAGGTGCCTCATCCCAAATTATGAGGTCCATTTTCTCGATTAGTTCAGCCAGCATTGTACCTGGTTTGATGTTGCATAGCTTATCTTCGGAGAGCTTCAAAGGAATATTAAAGCGGGAAAGAGCTGTTCTTACGTTAGGTAGGAGCAATGCGGCTATCTCTGAAGAAGCAACCGGCAGAACGATTTGTTTTCTGGAGCGAAGTCTGGATATAATGGCTTGGTATAGGAATGTTTTTCCCGTGCCACCTGCGCCATATACAAACAATAGTTTTCCATCTTTTTTATCAACGGAGTCTAAGACTGATTCGTAGATCACACGTTGATCAGAATTAAGTAGGATGTGCTGCGTGTTATGTCTTAATGTTTCCTCTGCAACATCATAATCCAGTTCTTGGGTCCACAAACTGTTCCCCAATTCTTTTAGCAAAATAGGTTTGATCTTAGGCATATCTTTAACATCACTTATCGAGCGGTCATGCATCCGCATCAACTTTTCCACTTCTATTAAAGTGTATTTCTCAAGGGTCTCATCATCCAGTTCTAGATTTGAGTGACCTAAGAGTCTTTGTCTCTTGCAAAGTATGTCATCACTCATTGATTTCCATGAGTGTTCCCATAGCTTTTTAGGGCTCGCAACAAAGCAATGATTTAGGAATGTGACAAACATATCACGTAGTTGAAATGGGGTAGCCGATCTAGCACCCTCTGACATACTCTCGATCCATTTGACATCGTTGTCCAAATAGCCTCGTGCGTAGCAAACCGATTTGAAATTAGGGTATTTAACATCGTTAAACGTTTTGAGCTCGTCACAACTTCGAGGACCCTTAATCCTATTTATAAGGATCCTTAAATAGTAACGATCTTCTGCCAATGGGTGGACAACTACGATTCTCCCAATGGTTTTTCCTTTCTTACGTTCAGACCAGACTTTGGTATTGTTGTTCCATACGAAATATTCCAGAATTTGCACGTAAGTTAATGTCCGAGGTTATCAGTTTCCTTAATAGTGATGTTATGTTCACCTTCTAAGTGAATGATAAGCTTCTCAACTGATGGCTTTCTTTTGTGTATGTGGAATGCGAACGTCCGCCACATACCCTCACAAGCTGATAAGTACCGCGCATCGATGTAGTCTTGGATCTCATTCCGTTGCTTGATAACCCTCTCCTTTGGTTCGCCAGAGGCCACCGTGCTAGATGTGGTTCCCGTATTTCTCTGTTCAATAACCGCGGAAGCTCTATCAACACCCTTGGTTATGTACTTGAATAAGTACTTCACGGAACTTGTACGATTACACCATTCAACATTAATATGAGCTTCGTACTTCTTCAAGAGCTTAATGTTATGAGGTACAAGAAAATTGTTGTTTAGGATTGTCCCGTCCTGTAGTACAGACGCATTTTCATTCTGGCGCCGATGATACAATACACACCCTGATTTATCAATTGAAGTATAATCATTATACGGCCTAGAAAACTTTTTTGTGCACACATTATTCTCCATACATGGTGACTTCCGATTAATAACACCACATGGACCATGAATCATGTATTTTGTTACTAAATTGTAACCTTCAGGATCTTCTTCCTTGTTTGGAAGCTCAGCTTAGATAATCTCATCTACTTCCTCTGCACTTGGTGTCCTGGAAGAGTTTCCAAACCACAATAGTATATGTGCATGAGGGAGTCCTCTTTTTTGAAACTCTATCCTGTGGAAAGTAGCTGTGTATGGCTTGAAGCAAGTTCCCTTTTTAAAATCCTTGAGTAGCTGGTCCAACTTCATCTTAAAGACTCGACACTCAATGTCTGGTCTATCATTGGAAGAATCTCCACCATACTTCGCAAGATGCTCTTTAATCTCTCTCCAGTTGGGATTGGCCGTCATTGTGATAAACAAATCTAGATTCTCATATTCTCTGCAAATAGCCATCGCACCATGATATTTTTCAACTAAGTACCGGGGCCCACCAGTGAAACTTGGCGGCAGTATGAACCTCTGTCCAATAATTTTAGCATCAGAATCACCCTTGCAAACAGCGTCGAGTACATTATTGTAGAGCTCGGCTCTTAGAACATCTTGATTATTCCTCGCCCACCTTAGTCGATCTTCTTCAATTGTCGTATAAATGTCCACAATATATTGATGGAGGAGATGGCTGCCTTTAATCCATGTCTGTCCTTGGTTAATACGGGTCTGGAGTTGAGCGGCGTAGAATTGGCGAATGGTCAGGAATTGCCTTGTTCTTGAAGTGCATGTCTCAAGATGTAATGGGATCTCGGGATGAAAACCATACTCACCATATGGAAACAAAAGAGGATATTGTAGACTCATGTACAGAGGATGATCATCACGTATCTGCTGCAAAGTGTCAGATTGAAATTGGACCACTATATCTCGTACTCCAATTGTTGCTGACATATCCCCTACTATAAGGCCTGCGACCTCATTCATACTCGGAAGATCGTACTCTTTCCCTTTCCCTTTATATGGGCGCAGTCTAATATTAAACTCTTTCCCAACACTTTCATAATAGTCTCGTGCCCGTCGGAAAATCTTAGCTAAGCAATTATTCTCGTCAATCATCTCGATGAGGCGCTCTAAGGTTGTCTCATCAAGATTACCTTCTGTTGACGATTTACCCATTGCATTTAGCCTGTTTCTGACTTCGTTCCCCGTATCAAATATATAGAGTTGGAGATACTCTGGGAGACGACCTTGTTGGGGTATAAGGGAGCCAATCATGTGGTGGGTTTGACCCTGTATCCGTATAGTGTAAGGACCATGTGCATGCACCACACTATAATCCATTTTCATTCCAACCGATGTAAAAGCCAGTACGGAGTTATAGACTCGGATAGTATCTCGAAACCACCTAAACCCAAGAAGTTCTTATAATAGGGTTAGGGGTTGATTGATCGGCGGAAGTCTGATTTGGCCATGGTTACAGCAAACTGTGAATGTTGGTTCTCCTGTTTTGAAGTCTGTTCCAGTGCTCTCCGAAGTCCACATAAGAGCACCGCATTTCGTGCATGTAACGATTGGGTTTTCATTGGTTTGTGATGTCGAACCTTTATCTGAATAAATATTTGTTAAGAATTGTTAAATCCTAATTTAATTAGTATTATAGAAATTTGGCAGAGTTTTGAATTTGATAACCCCTATTGTTATTAGAAAATTTTAGAATTATAGGGTTTAAGAGTATGCACCTCTCTTCTTTGTTCGAGTGTGACGTATTATACGTGTTTGTTGTGGAGAAGCTGCATCTATGCATAAACAATGTATATTAGAATAAAATGTATTAAATATAAGTGGAATTTTTTTTGTTACAATGCTTACCTTGTGATCGCGCTGAAATTCGTTTTGATAGCAAGATAGCCTTTCTCATATTGCGTGCATTTTTTTGCTTGACTATTAGGAGAAAAAGTTATTAGTTTAGAAGGATATAACGTAGGAGATACACATTATAGTCTCGTATCTTACTGTAAGAGTCGCAGTCATCACATTCACCTATTTGATTAAATGCGAAAAATCAGTTTGTTTGAAGAATAAGTATTGTATATGTATAGTATTATAATCCATATAAACTTACAGTCATAATATTTTGGTTTGAATGTTGACCGATCATTAATTAGATGAACTGAAAATATACATAGTTTAGTACTATGATGAGAAAATGTTGATCTTAATCTTAAAATATTGTCGAGAGTATGGACACACCTTTTGATTTCATACGTGATCCACGGGGACGGTTTCGTTTCCTTTTTTGCGGATGTCCGCCTGAATTATTTGCATGGTGAAATCAATTAGTTGTAATCTTAATTTGGCAACAAAGTGTAATAATTAACTTATATTGTTATCTTAATGTAGTTTGTGAATTGATATATAGTATTAATTTGATTTGATATTTTTAGTCATTGAGTACATGTATTTTTATACACATCTACGTATATGTATTTCTGTATAGATGTTTATAAATGTTAACAAAACAGGATTTTTGAAATATAGTAACAATTATTTGAAATGGGATTATATTCATGTTCTTATTAAAATATGTTTGAAATAAATATGAGTATTTGATCTGGTTTCAACCATGTTATATATTTTAAAATATTTTATAGCAAATTATTCATTGTAATAAGAGACATATTTTCCGTACGAATTGTTTGAGTACAACGTTTTTGATCACTATTTTGGAAAAGGCAAATACTTTTTTACTAACAATTAGTATATAAAGAAAATGCATGCTACTTAAACCTAAATATATATATATATATATATAAGATATATTTGTTAAAACTGATATAGCAATTTGAATAGTTATAATAATTTGATTATAATCAATCGTTGTATAAAATTTTACATACGATAGAAAGTGTCTCATCGCCTATATTTAATTTAATAGGGAGCACGTACTCGGTTGCATGATTGCTAAAATAACTAAATTATATATGCATATGAGGGGATCGTCCTCTTTCCTTCTGATAGTTTCCAACGATAACTTTCATAAATACTGATTAAAGAAATGGTTAAAAGTTCATAGCAAACATGTATGAGATACAGTTTTGATATGGCGGTTTCACAGTATGAGTATATTTAATGTGTTAAATATTTACATATATATTTGAGACTAACTAAGGCCATTAAAATCATATGTCGATGTATGTATATATGATGTTGGAATCTAGTTCAAGTATACTTAATCAATAAGGTAATTGTGTGTTATTGTTTGCATGTGCACCAGTGCGAGCTATTAAACCGACTCAAAGAGTTTTGGTTTGATTGGTTAGCATGACTAACCAGATTCAATAGTATAATCTTTTGTTTAGAACTAATAAGATTAGTTCTAAAATTAAAAAAAATATCTAATTAATCTATGTATATATAAATACGTGATTTGTTTGAAAATAACAAAACTGCTTGCTCAGTCATTGTACTATTAAAACAGATCATTTCAAATATAGTAGTATAAGTATATGTAAATTACAATATATAATTGATAATGCATATCTGCTTTATTTTTTGTATCCCCTTATATCTAAATGTTTAATTTATAAATTTGGTATCTTATTTTTTGATTGTATAGAAATGTAGTCTAAAATATAGAACATTTTTTTTTCTAATAGTATTATGGATCACAAATATTTAAAAACATAATTTTTTTGTGTCTGACCAACTTGATGCCTACGTAAAACATATGGAACAGAGCAATCGCATTTGAACTTATCTTTACTGAATATAGACTATACTAACCGAGTAAAACACAACGGTTCGGTTCGTAGCTTTATACACAATAGCTAATGAGTCTATTTTTATTCATTTGGTTGATTCTCTCTCATTACAGTTGATGTTGTGACAGAGTAGACTAAATGGAACACACATATGTTTTGTACTCAATCTAAACCAAACTATTTTATTGCTTGTATATTGCAATAACTTAACCAAAAAGAATCGGAAACCCATCGAAAGATTAAAAAAAAATTACACGCATCAAATACGTTCTTCTTGTTGCGGGGAAAGATGCAGGAGATTACATATTTACCTGTGTTTTCTTGGGGTTGATCATAGGGCGGTGTATCCATTCCGGCAGTACGCTGAAGGTTGCAAACAATCTATTATCACTTTGGTAAATGCATTAGCTTTTATAATTGTTGAGATACGAATGTATTAAACTTACACAATTTGTGGATGATAGTCTTGAGAAGATGGATATAATGTTTCTTCAGCTTATGCAAGATAAGGATGAGTTTTGGAGAGAGTTGAATTTTTTTCCCCTTTGAAGGAAGATACTCGTTGATTTATATGGCTGGTTTACAAAATTATCTTACATTCCTTTTATTATGTAGGATTGCCGCAGATATGGTAATTCATAAAGGTAACGTATAAAATTAGTAATCAAGTATCCTAAGTTGATTTGGAGATTAGATTTACTTTGGTGAGTATAAGCAGTAGCTTCCGCATGCCGATTAATATGTAATATGTTGGACATAGAATTTTCAAAATGTGACTTTACTCTAGTGGTAGAACAGCCTTCGTATGTGTTCCTGAACCAAGGTTAGAACTTCTTACCGACATATTTCTAATTCTCGGCCAATTTCCTTTTTGGCTTCTACTATCTAGACTTGCGTCGTATCTGTTGAAACACAGATAGGATGAAGATATTATTGAGTAGTAAATAAAACATAGAGAATCAAATTAAAACATACCAAGCAAACAAAGCATACTGAAGCAAATAAAACATTAGTGAAGCAATGGTAATGCCACGACCCTTTCCTCGTGCTGACTGTAGTTGAACTGAGTCGTATGCACCTATTGCTCTCAGATAATGCATGTAATCTGGGTCGATGTCTTCTTCCGGTTTCTCAATGCGTATCAATTCGTAGCTTCTGAGCTCGGCTCTGGTTAGCTCGTCTACATTAGTTACTCCTGAGGTTGAGCTTTCTTGAGTGCTTATTGATGTGGCTGGTTGAGCTGTGTTGACCGCTACTTGTTGTGGCGGTTGTTGTGGCTGGTTGGGCTGTGTTGACTGCTTCGTTGCTTCCATTAGAGTTGCTAGCTGGAAAAGTTATCCAAATTTAGAACTTTACAATAAGAAAAAAAAATGAAAATAAGAACATGCAATCTAAGTTAATGAACAAAGTTATCTGAAGAAAAAATTACTGAAGACTTAATTGATAAATTTACAAAAGTTAGATCTTTGACTATCTCAACAAATTGAGTCTATTGGTTATCTTTGAGCTACGTAAGGCTTCAAATCTTTGTGGATCTGTGAGGCTTGTGGTGTATTTGAAAGATTTGTAAGATGGATGAATAAGATTAAGGGTTTAGATGTCGATAACCTGTGAAAGATAACTTTGTAATCTAAATTGTGGCGGTTGAAGACAGATTGGAGATAGGATTGTGGAGGCTCTGAGAGTTTGTGGTGACTTGAGATGGATTACGACATAAGAGAGAGACTTGTGATGGTTTGAGGGAAGGGAGAAATCGATAAGGGTAATAAAAAATTTAGGTTGGCTCCCTATATTAGGAAATTCCGGCTTTACTTCCAAAAAGTTCGACCAATGAGAGCCAATGGTGAAGATAACTTCAACTATTAATCTCAACCGTTGAATCATGTCAACCAATGGTATAAGTAGTTGTTTCTTTTTTAGTTTCTCCTCAATTAAATACGAAAATATGGTTCTAATTAGTAGTTTTTTTTTTATAAAATATATTTTCAAGATTTTTAACGTATCAAATCTAGAATTCTATAACTCAAGCGTAACTGTCAATAGTTATTTAGAAATCAAATATTGAGACCGTACATGAAAGGATCCAAATTATTATATATGGAATCGCATATCTAATTAGTTTGATACCACAGAAATACTAAATATTATTTTCATGATATGAATAAAAATAATTTAAAAGTTATGATAAATGTGTAGATATTTATATCAAATAATGATACCTAATACAGTTTCTCGTATTTATCATAAACATAAGTTATAAAAATACTTGAAAGTTATGAATAACATATGTTAATTTTTAACGATTCTTATGATCTGATTGTGTTATAAGTATTTTTGTTACATAGGTGTGTAATCATTTTGATGACCAATAAAATTGATCCAATAAAACTCTTAATATTTAAGCTATACTTTGTATTACTTTTCAGCATTATAAAAATGAGAAATATGTTGTAGTTTTAAATATCCAATATTTAAAAAGTTCGGACATGTTAGAAGTTCCGAAAATGAAAACAAAAAAAACATTTATTGGTAGAAATTGAGCTATTGTTCTTTGAGTATTGAAGAATATTGTTGTAGAACATTTTCATGTCTCCGAAACGACGCTCTAACCCATTCCTCATATACGTCACTAATCCTTATTCTGCCTTTGAAGCCACTAATGTGCACAATATTGTTATCAAAGAAAAACTGAGTAGCCGATGACGAAGCTAGGAATAGAGTGGGCTTGGCCAATGGTTAGTTTTTTGCGTTGTATATCAATCAGTATAGTTAAACAACAAACCTCTAAGTTAAAGCATAGGAAGGCAGTGCCGAGCATGTCCGTTTGTCTGATTTATGATCGGCCAAACCTTAGTAATACGAACTGCAATTGGTGTTTGTGAGTTTTTTTCTTCATGTCTGTTGGCAAACTCATTAATGTGCAAAGGTCGTCGGTTCCATAGATCTCTGTGGAGACGCACATGTATGTATAATCTCAATTCTATGTATTATGTTTTTTAGTATGTGCGTAAATATGGTGAGTGCTTATGAGAGAGATGATATTACCTCTTCAATGGTGTATTACGATTCAAGGATGCCATGATGGGAACAAATGTTTTCCTCACATCTTGCGTAAACGTGATGCTGTCTATTGGCAAGAAGCTAATATATTGGGTTTTGATAATTAAATGAGAAGATCCCGTGGTTGACATATGGTAAGTTATTTATTCTAATTCTTAATAGTATATACAATTAAGATAAGTAATGGAAACAAATGTTTAAAAAAACAATCCAAAGCACTCGTATAACCTATGCAAGAAGCTTACATGAAGAAAAAGTCAGAGTTACATATTAATGTGTGAAAAATTGGTACCGCTTGAAGAGAATTCAGCACCTATATAAACATAGTATAAAGTAAACTATGATAATCTTCACATCAAACAAATAAAAAGATCATAATAGAATAAGCAAATTGCTCAAAGGATATGTAAAACCCATAGAACGAAAATTGTATTCAACAAAAACTTAGACATGAAAGGATAAAATTCTGAAAATGCAAATGTCAAGAACGCAAAATTATTAGGGAAACATAAAAACACACACATAAACTGCAGCAAACACAATCACGCGTAGAAGGAAGAGTTTAAGCTATATTAGCCACTCTTCGAACGCTTGGCTCCATCCGACTCAAGACTCTCAGCTGCTTTTCTAGCCCTATCACCTGCAGAATCTCCAGCCCCTCCGGAAGGTCCAGAGTCATCACCTCCAGTCTTCAAAATACCATCAGACGTTGATGGAAGAGGAGCTTATGCTGGGAGAATCTTTGTGACAGTTATGGTCTGAGTCTTGCCTGTCAAATTATGATCCGAGACTTTCACAATGAACTTGCGTGTCTGACCTATTGTTTCAAGCAAAGCCTCCGGAACCGGCACACAATGATCAGCTCCAACTCCAGCATTAGACTGACATTAAAGCACAAATTACATGAGTTCATCTAATACTGCCTTCTCAGGATTCACAAATCAATGATGTTCTAACTAATTCGATATTACACAAAGTTATTAGATATGTATAAATATGTCTGAAAGTACCTCAAAGTAATTTGCAACTAATTCTGCTGCATGCTTGCCAGTCAACTCCTTCTGAGCATCACCAAGAATGACAAAAAGTGCTTGCTCACTCTTATCATAAACAGAAATCATCGTCAGGTACCTACAATGAAATAATATTAGATATGAATGCTGACAAAACATAGATGAAACTAAGACTACAACACTTACTGAGGAACGCCTGTGACTTCACTTTTCCCACACTTCTTATTGTTGCAAATCAGAGAGGTAGGCCCTTTGACTGCCTTACTATTGCAGCCACCACAGGAAATGTAGTACCAAGCAGAACCCTGGACAATATCATCTATAGTTGCGGTGCATTCTAACCAAACAACCTTCATTGTGGAAAACAAATAGACTTCATAAATACCCAAGTATATAGAAAGAATATACAAACAGGACAATTTTTATACCTTAGAAGTTTCCTGCTTGATGTAAGAGAATAGTTACTCAAGAGTCACTGCCTCAGGCTTAGTGACAACCTCAGCAGCAACTCTATTAGCAATTTCTGAGTTCGAGACCAACCTGAGACAAAGACGGAAGCCCAAATATTTTAGAAATGATACCGCATTAAAATATAAACAAAAGTTGCTGGAAAAAGTAATTGAATACATAAATACATACCATTCGAGATAATCCTTGCTTGGCTGAACATCGGCATCCATAAACACTCGGGATGATGACATCGAAGTGAGAGCAAGGGTTCCTGTTAATAACAAATGAAAGGATGTGATTATCAGTTACATGCTTTATCACTGTCTCTTTTAACAATAAAGAATGACCTCATGCAGTTCAATTTGATATGCGACAGCTAAGTTCTGAATATGAGAATGATGTTTTGATAGTGATATGCTAACCTCCAAGATGTTTAGGGTTCACTGTGGTGACCAAAAGAACGCTTGGAATGCTTCCATACGATTTGAATTTCTGGCAGAAGTCGGATGCAGCCTTGTCCCATAGATACAGCTTCATCACTGGTCCACTACATAGGGTACAAATCATGTGTTAAAAATAACACACAAAACAATGAAAGCGACTAACAAAAGGAAAAACTTACTCATGTGTCTGAACATGAACACATAGATGCCGCTTCTCTGCTATGTCAGCTTCGCCAAGAACAATATGGTCAGTCATAGTCTGCCCATTCACCAGCTTCATGTGGCTAACATAATCTGAGACAAAACCAATACAATCCGCAGACATCAAACATATATAATAAACATGTCTATAAGATGTTCATTTGTTGTTCACATACTATATGTACTCTAAAAAGCTCAACTTCGCTTACCATAAAGATCACCCTTGGAGTCACAATTGGCCTTAAACTCCTCATAGGTGTGGAACCTGAACCTATCTTCTGGAATTTGAACCGGAGGGTTCTCAAGAACAGACAAAGAAGAATTTCAGGTGAATGAGACAGTGGCGCTATGATCAGCAACGCGATACTGATCTTTGCTTCTGGATCCGGAAAAATAGATCAGCTTATAGTCAGAACCTACTGTCATTTCATATCTCCCAACTCGACTGGCTGGAACAAAATCTTGAATAACAGTTCCGTGTAGATCATTTGAAAGCATAGATTAATAAAAATATCATCTCAATCGAGCAATACCAAATCAGAAAGAAAAAGTAGAAAACAATCGTAGACAAACCTCTTCGTCGATAAGAAGCATCTCTTGTCCAATGAGCGTCATCGTGTGGATTGCGAGCCTCCCAGAAATGAATCATACGGAACATCAACTCGGCTTCGCGTGGGCCGAGAGAAACCTCTCTGAAGAACATCACTTGCTCGCCAGGCATTGAGGAGAGATCGGTAGCAGCGTTTGGTTCCATCGGATTGGCAGATGAAACAGCAGCCTTTCCGGCAGGTTTCACCACAATCGCAGAGGAAGCAGTGGACTTCCCGGTTGATTTCGCAGTCGCAGAGGAGGCGACAGTCTTCTTGCTGGTCTTGTGGTAGCAGGAAGCTGGAGAGTTGCCGCTGAGATCCATCGGGATAAATATTTGAGAGAATATTCTTAGTTGTGGTGGGGAAATAAGGCAAGAGGAGAAGAGGTTTATAAATAGAAAAATGGAGAGGAAAGCGAAAAGAATTCATCGAGTCAGTTCAAGCGAATGTTTGATTACAGCAGTTATTGGTGAGGCTATAAGTGGCGAAATTAATCGTTGAAACCGATTTGCAGAGAAGACTAATGGAAAGTCGAAAGGGAAGCGAATAACAAAATTAGGGTTACGACCACGACGGGTCGTCAATCACCAATCGCGGGTGAGTGAGTAAAGAACGACGGGCCCAACCGATCATGGGTTATAGACTGAAGAACAAACATGCCAAAAAACATCCGAAGCCCAAAACAAAGTGAAGTCGACTATGTAAATAAATCTAGACTTCTCGACTATATGAGCTTTTTATGTTTAATTTAATGTAAATTTTTCTTATTAAAATATCAAATTAGAATCAGTGGTCGTGTGAAATCTTATGTGTTATTTATTTGCCTTGATAAGCAAGTTTGTATAATTGTGTATTTAATACACAAATACTTTTGCACCAAGGCTGTGTATTTAATACACGAATACTTTAGAACCAAGGCTTCTATCTTAATTTTTTTTCAGCAATAAAAGGAAAATATAATGTATGGGATCAGTATAAGTAAATATCCATGTGTACGATTCACAATCGGAACTCAGTACGTTTACGTATTAGAGGTATAAAATATTTTCGTGTATTTAGTTGCCTTCATAAGCAATTGTGTATTTTAAAGAAGTTAATTAGATATTTAATGTATAAGAAAACTTATGCACCAAGGCTTAGATTTAAATTTCTTTTGAGTTGGATAAGGAAAATACAATATGTAGCTTCATGATCAGTTAATGTAACTTTTTAGAATACGTAAACCTAAAACTAATCCTATATAAGTGATGTGTAGCACCTATTCAATCCCATCAGCTTACAGAGAAGAAAAACAGCAAGAAAAACACACACCAAAAATAATGTCTATTAATGTTGTTGTCGATGTGAAACCTTTCAAAACCATGTGGAAGATCAAGGTGAAAGTAATTCGGTTGTGGAAACAGTATTCAACCGCTGGAGATGAAACCATTGAGATGGTTTTTTGCAATCTTAAGGTATGGTGTCTTAAACGTGTTTATTTTCATGGTGTGTTGGTTCTGTTTATTAAGACTGACCTTCTTTTGTTGTTATATATTTATACAGGGTGGTGAAATTCATGCCTCGGTGAAAAAGGAATTGGTTGCTCAGTTCGACCCTTTCTTAAGACAAGGATATTCGTTGAAGTTGAGAAATTTTGAAGTGACTCATTCATGTGGTTCCTACAGAACTACTAATCATGCTTACCGGATTAGCTTCCTGTCCACAACCCGTGTTCGATCGTGTGAGCAATTGCCCTAGAATTTAGCAGGATTTGGACCAGTGAAGTACAAAGATGTGCTAGATGGAACTCTTAACCCTGACTACTTGGTTGGTAAGTATTGGTAAATTAGCACTTTCGCAACATTTTCTATCACTACATCTAATATTTATTTTTATTGTGTATAGTATTCAGATATTGTCGGCCAGATTATTGAAATAAGTCATATTGAGCATGTTACTGTTAATGGAAAGGAGACAGAGAAGATCTCCTTAGAGTTCCGAAATTCAGAGTATGTTTTGGTTAAGTTTGTATACATTGAGATTACTATAATCTATGGCATAGCATTTATTTCCTACTCTTAATTGTTAATCTGTTTTTTATATGTTAGTGATGAGAGACTTCCAATGGTTCTTTGGGGTAAATTCGCCTGTGATGTTAGTGAAGCTATGCAGGTTCGAGCTGAGCATTCAACTGTTTTAGGTTTACGCTTTGGGAAAATAAAAGTGTGAAAGGTATATGTATTTGACACTGTAATTTTGTAGATAAGTTTGATGTGATTACCTAACTGACATGTTGAGTTTTCTAACAGAAGAAAGAAGTGTGAACCTACAATGTCATTCAATGATTGAAGTAGGAAAGTTCATTCCAAGGTATTTTATATCTCCTTTTAGGTTAATGTTTACTTATTCATAATATCAGAATTTTATTTTCGGATAGTTCTAATATCTTTTTATATTACTCTGTTTTAGTTTCCTAAGGATGACCTCCCTTTAGCCATTGTGGAGTCTAAGTACTCGGCCATAGTGAATGGTGTTTCGGATAAAGATGATTTCTTTATCCATACACCAAGAAAAACCATTGCTGAGATTCTGGAAACAAAACATATATGTTATCTTTCAACTTGGTTACAAACTATTTCAATATTCTATGTATGATCACCGTGATTATTAATGTTATTTACTAATAGATCTATGTTTTACAAATTTTGTAAGGTTGAGAAGTGTATTCTGATGTGTACTATTGCTGCGATTGATTCAGATATGGGATGGTTTTACCTAAGCTGCAAAGTCTGATCTAAAAAAGTCTTGAGTGTTCCCCAATGACGATGGTAATGAGGATGATGATTTGAAGCATACTTATTATTGTGTAAAGTACAAGACTTACAATCCAGTGACTCTGCCAAGGTATTTTAAGATTTATACACATGGTTTTATATTTGTTACGGACTATGATAATGAAACTAACGGTTTGTAATGTTAATATAGGTATAAATTGCATTTGGTTGTGCTTGATAACACAAGTAACACTAAGTTGCTGGTGTTTGATAATCATGCTATGCTATGCAACTATTCAATCAACCATGCTTGCAGATTACTGGACCATCAAACAAATCCGAGGTAGTAACACCATAATTTTATATAATACTGTTTCGATAAAATTTTAGGCCCTAAATCCTTATCTTATGTGTTATAGATTGAAGAAACTAACCTGCTCCCACCCGTGCTTAACAGCATAATTGGTAAAACGTTTTTATTCAAGATTCAAATTGAAAGGGAGAATTTTGTCTACAAACATGAAACCTAAAAAGTTTTGAAGGTCATCACAAACAAGAATTTGATATCTGATTTTGAAGAAGGCAACTCGCCAAATGTACGTTAAGTTTCTTTCGCGAACCAACTTTCTTTTCGAAGTTAACTATATTTCAGCTTTTGAATTCAATTCTACTTGACGTGTACATGCAAGTGAAGATGGTCAATTTCATGATATGGATACTCAATCAGATGCACCAGAGGTTTGTGGATACAGTATTATACTGAAGCTAAAATAAGCTACCTAAGTTTATATTTACATATATTACTATTGGTCTGCTGTTTATTTATTTAATTTCGCAACCTGCTAAATTTTGCAGGCCTCTCTTGCCATTCAAGGTTCAGCTTCAGAGTAGTCTGAATCGTTTGATCTGACTCCGGCGAAACGAATTATGGCAGTCAACATTGATTTCGAAGAAAGCTTTGATGAGAATTCCGCGACAAGGAATATCAGTTCCGTGAAGATTAAGAAGGAGAAGTTTGCTAAAAGTGGCTGAGGTGTGTTTTGGTAGCACTTGATGAAGAGGCTTTCGTTTTACTTTACAGGATGTTTACGCATGATTTCTCTTCAAGGTTTTTTTATTATTCGAAGCTTTGATGTTTTGATTCTATATTTATGTTTGGTGTTTTTAAATTAATGGAAAGCCTCAATTAGTTTTTTATGTTTTGCTAATTTTTACAGTTTTTCTAACGTGTTTTATTTTTATCTCTATTCAACTACTATTAAACCTCACCTAATTATTTATCAATTGCTCCGTATAGATCAAGATACAATATATAAACAATCAACATCCGGTAATTCGTCTTCTCTACCATTATCAGTTTGATGCCTACGTCTATGATACATTTAAGTTCAGAGAACTTACTTGATCAAGTTTTAATTCCCCTTTTTGTTAAATAAGAACGGTTTGTAGAGTACAACTCCACGGGAAGTCTGTTGCAGCTATGTTCGGAAAGACACCTGCAAGAAAAGATAAATCATAAGGACTAATGTAATATTATACAAGATATTAATTTCCTAATCCTTAAAGCCCCTATGGTTTGAATAGAACCGAATCCTAATCGATGAAAGCATCATACCGGTTTGGAATATTTATTTTCTCCAACGTTAGACAGGGGAAATGACATCTGAATTAGGTAAGTTTGAATTGTATTAATTTAATAAATCGTTCGAGTATAGAACTTTTTGCAGGGTATTAAAGTTTTTAAGATATATTGAATATATTTTCCTTGCTAAACAATTTTTTTTTTGTTTATATGTATATACTGTATTAAATACGATAAAACTTCGGCTACAATGCATTATGTGATGCTTATATAAATGATGTTTATACAAAAAAAATTGGAATCAAATTTACACTGATCGCAAATTGTCTTACAGTTTTTTGTAGCCTATTCTACGAAGTCATCGAAATACACATGACCATCTAATGAAAAGGTACTACATTATTATTATTATTATTATATACTACATTATTATTATTATTATTATTATTATTATATACTACATTATTATTATTATTATTATTATTATTATTATTATTATTATTATTATTGAAATACAATATCAAATTATAAGAACTAAAAAATCATTTTTTTTCTCAAGGATTTAGGCACATGGCATAAGGAGACAGAATCAAAGCAAAAACCTTCAGAATTTGTATGTGTCGATGTTCGTGAATTTTAAATTTTCATATATTATAGTATATTTCTAAAATATCTTCATATCATCTTACCCCTGTTATATATGTTTCAGGGATCCAAAATAATCAATGACTGTTCAAACAACGAAGTGAACAGTTGGTATCAATATAAAGGTATGCATATGAAAGAAGATAAATATGTCAATGTCCTTGCTAATGAAGAAAAATCCAAGTATACGGAATGGATGAAGAGTAACAAATTACATCGTTAACCAGAAACTGCTCCACATCCAGATTGATGTTCTATAAGTCATTTTGTTTGGGGTCCAAATGCTAAAACTTGGCAGCCTAAATATGAAATATGAAGACCTCTGTAGTCTTTAGTTGTTTTTGTTTATCCTATGTTTTGGAAAGAAACTATTATCTTCTACAAGTATTCAGTACTCAAGGAATAATATATTCAGTTTTCTAATTATTAGTTGTCAGATTTTTTTTAATATGTGCGAAGGTTCGATTGAAACTTATTATTTCTTAATGAATAATAATTTTTGCTTTCGTAATATATAAGCATCTGCTGGTTATGTAGTTATTATAATTACAAAAAACATTTCAATCCATTTATTAAAAAACTTTTGCATATTATTATACATGAGTAAAAATACTAATGAAGCTTTCCGTAAAAGTTAAACCATGAAACATAATTAACAGAGGCAAAGAAGTTTTAAACTGATGGTGTATATATTATCAGTTGCTGTGAAAATTGGTTCTGGTCCGTTTAAAATATATGTATTTGTTTCAAACGTGTAGAATGTATCTACTAATTGATTAACCAACGCTGAATTTATATAACAGTTACTGAACATGTTAATGTGTATAATATAAATTAATTCATCTTAGGTAGGGTTCAATATTTGTATTTGTGTGGGCGTGGTAATCTGTAGATATATTTATCGAATTTATTAGCCTTGATACGCAAGGGTGAATAAGTTAAACAAGTAATTTTTGTAATTAGTACACGAAAAACTTTGGCACCAAGGTTTCTAACTTCACTAATTTTTACTAACCTAAGGAAGGAATACACAATATGTCGCTTTAATATCAGTTACCGTAAATGTTATGTCAATATAAGAACGACCGTTTGTATTATCAATCATTTATTATATTCGTATATTTTGTTGCCTCTGTAAACAACTGTGTATATTATTAAAAAAAAAATTGTGTATTAAAAATACTTCAAAACTTTGGGTCCTATTGCTATTGGATGTACCTTTAAAATTTTTGTCGTAGAAAAAAATCTGTAGATTTTTTGTTGTGGTTTTAGATTTTATTGCTGTAGAATTTTATAGAAAGCACTAAAAAATTGCTTTTGATATTTGGCTCTGCAGAGCACTTGTACAGTTGTAGGTTATTTCAAGAGATGTGGTTTCAAAAAAAAAATGTAAAGCTTGATTGCTCTGAATTTGGTGTTGTAGACAGCACCTACAGCAACTACCAATCACCCCCTTTGTGACCAAGGCTCAATCGAAATTGTGACCAAGGCTCAATCGAAATTAATTTCGAGGTAGATTAGGAAAATTTACTTGTGTTTCAAGAAAAATTAAATGTCAATTTTAGAACATGTTAATCTAAAAACAATCCTATATAAATGAAGGCAACCACCAATTCTAATCCACCATCTTACAAAAAGCAAATCAGCAGCCCTTAATTCGAAGCAGAAAAATGATTCGAAGCATAAAAATGATTCGATTCTGTTGTCAATTTGAAACCTTTCAAAACCATGTGGAAGATTAAGGTGAAAGTAATTCGGTTGTGGAAACAGTATTCAGCCGCTGGAGGTGAAACCATTGAGATGGTTCTCTGCGATCTTAAGGTTGAATGTCTTAAACATGTTTATTTGAAGACTCATGTTGTGTTTTTTCTGTTTTATATAGAATGACAGTCTTTTGTGTTTCTATCTTTATACAGGGTGGTAAAATTCATGCCTCGGTGAAAAAGGAATTGGTTGCTCAGTTCAATCATTTCTTAAGACAAGGATATTCGTTGTTGATCAATTTTTCAGTGACTCATTCATGTGGTTCCTACAAAACTACAACTCATGCTTACAGGATTAGCTTCCTGTCCACAACCCGTGTTCGATCATGTGAGCAATTGCCCGAGGATTTATCAGGTTTTGAACCAGTGAAGTACAAAGATGTGCTAGATGGAACTCTTAACCCCGACTACTTGGTTGGTAAGTATTGGTAAATTAGCACTTACGCAACATTTTCTATCACTACATCTAATAACTATTTTCAATCACTACAAGAAAACATCGGCATACCGAGGAAAAAATTCGTCGGTATGTCGTCGGAATAACGTTATTTCGACGACATACCGACGAAACAAGTCCTCGGAAATTCATTTTTCCTCGGAAATCCCTCGGAAATTTACGACGGAATTCTGAGGAAATGAATTTCCGAGGAAACTCCGAGGACCACCAGTTCGTCGGAAAGGTCCTCGGAATATACCGAGGGAGAACTTCCTCGGGATATTTCGATGGACTTTCCGATGGTCCAATCCTCGGAAGTTCCGACGAAATGTTCCTCGGAATTTTCATCGGGAAATTCTGAGGAACGGAGCCCTCGGAAATTTCCGAGGAATGTGCCCGTCGGTATATTCCGAGGAATGTGTCCCTCGGTATATTCCGAGGAAACGTTCGTCGGAAATTTCCGAGGGTTCATTTCCTCGGAATTTCAAAA
>NC_027749.1:37369683-37372272 GCF_000695525.1 Brassica oleracea var. oleracea
AAAAAAAAACACAATTAGTAGAAAATTTATATTAAAGATTAAAAATATAAGTAAAAAATTAGAATACTTACCGAAAACTGACAAAACCACAGATGCTGCTTGTCGATAGGGAAGTCAGTGAAAGTCGGATGTCCCTTGTCGAGGGCCGAGTACATCATACGGTTGATCCATGCGCTGATCCCGTTCCCGGATCGGTTGAACCTAATAAAAAGAACAAATTATTAATAATGAATCAAATTTTAATGAAAAAAAATACGTTTAATTACCATGTTTGATCCCGTCTATGTGGATACGGAGTGAGATAGGGAAGATGGTCACGACCGGGCTGTCGAACCAACTCCGCAACACTCATCACTCCCAGAGGACCCGGAGGAGCAGGAGCGGGTGCAGCAGCGGGAGCAGGAGCGAGTGCAGCAGCGGGAGCGAGAGGAGCAGAAGCGGGAAATGGAGAGGGAGATGTATGGTAGGAATCTTTAATCAGGCTGGAATCCCGAGACTGGCTCCCCGTACCACCACGACCACGACGCTGTCGAGGCCGGATCTAATCATCAGTAGACCTGTAAATTAAAAAAACATATTTAAAAATTAGTTCTAATAATTTTAATAAATTAAAAAAAAAATTATTAAAAAGTAGTTTTTAATCACAAATAAATAAATAGTTTAAAAAAAAATAGTTTTTAATAAATAACAAAATAGTTTAATAATTACAGAAAATAGTTTTAATAAATAAAAAATAGTTTAATAATTACAAAAAATAGGGTTTAATAAATAAAAAATAGTTTAATAATGACAAAAAATAGTTTTGATATTATTAATGTTTAATAATTAAGACCTGTAAATTACAAAAAACATATTTAAAAATTAGTGCTAATAATTTTAATAAATAAAAAAACATATTTTAAAAAATAGTTTTTAATTAATAAATAAAAAATAGTTTAATAATTACAAAAAATATTTTTAATAGATAAAAAATAGATTTTATATACAAAAAACGTTTTAATATTATATATACATAATTATCAATTAGATTTTTATAACCACAAAATTAATAAAAACTAAAAAAAAAATTCCAAATCAAGTGAAACCATAATCAAACTCGATTTTACACAATCCTACCATTCACCCTAACAAAAATCTATAAATATCATTCCATAATCATCAAATCTACTTAAAAACCTAACAAATCTAGGGTTTGTGGGATAGGGTTCATACATGTTGTGTGACTGAAATTGAGGAAGGATCGCGAGAGGGAGAGAGCGGTCGGCGAGAGAGAGAGAGCGGTCGGCGAGAGAGAGAGAGCGGTCGGCGGAGAGAGAGAGCGGGTCGGCGAGAGAGAGAGAGCGGTCGGCGAGAGAGAGAGAGCGGTCGGCGAGAGAGAGAGAGCGGTCGGCGAGAGAGAGAGAGCGGTCGGCGAGAGAGAGAGAGCGGTCGGCGAGAGAGAGAGAGCGGTCGGCGAGAGAGAGAGAGCGGTCGGCGAGAGAGAGAGAGCGGTCGGCGAGAGAGAGAGAGCGGTCGGCGAGAGAGAGAGAGCGGTCGGCGAGAGAGAGAGAGCGGTCGGCGAGAGAGAGAGAGCGGTCGGCGAGAGAGAGAGAGCGGTCGGCGAGAGAGAGAGAGCGGTCGGCGAGAGAGAGAGAGCGGTCGGCGAGAGAGAGAGAGCGGTCGGCGAGAGAGAGAGAGCGGTCGGCGAGAGAGAGAGAGCGGTCGGCGAGAGAGAGAGAGCGGTCGGCGAGAGAGAGAGAGCGGTCGGCGAGAGAGAGAGAGCGGTCGGCGAGAGAGAGAGAGCGGTCAGCGCGGAGAGAATCGCGAGAGAGAGGAAGAGAGAAATGGGGAAGAAGATCTGTTTCGACCTAATAAAATGAGGCGTCCGACGGAAAATGTCCGTCGGAATTTCCTCGGACTAATTAAATATTTCCGTCAGAATTTCCTCGGAATTCATTAATTCAATTTTCGCAAAATATTTGGCGGCTTGGTTTACCCGGTGAAAAACCCTTAGTTCCTCGGAATTTCCTCAGAATATTCCGAGGGAATTCCGTGGAAACCCTTTTATTCCTCGGAATTCCGTCGGAATATTCCGAGGAAATTCCGAGGAAAAAGGGTTTGTGGTTTCAAAACATCGATTTTTTTTGCCGTATTTCATTTCTTATACAATTGTAATGCATATCATTGAGGATTTTTTGTATAGATGATCATAAACCATGAAATAACAAATTTCAAAAATAATTGTAAGTATTCCTTTTACCGTTTATTAAAGTGTATAAGTGCTTCTCTTATGTTGTGTGGTTTTCGTTCATGCAATCGTAAAAGTGTTTGTTATTGGGTAAAACACCAAAGTTTGACTTTATAAACTGGTTAAGACACTTAATGAAGGTTAGGTATGTGTTATTCAATCCGCAAATCGTTGTTTTCGGTTTAAAACATCTAGTTCCTCGGAATTTCCTCGGAATATTCCGAGGGAATTCCAAAGAAACTCTTATCTTCCTCGGAATTCCGTCGGAATATTCTGAGGAAATTCCGAGGAAAAAGCGTTTGTGGTTTGAAAACATCGATTTTTTTTGCCGTATTTCATTTCTTATACAATTGTAATGCATA
>NC_027749.1:37372358-37372635 GCF_000695525.1 Brassica oleracea var. oleracea
TATGTTGTGTGGTTTTCGTTCATGCAATCGTAAAAGTGTTTGTTATTGGGTAAAACACCAAAGTTTGACTTCATAATCTGGTTAAGACACTTAATGAAGGTTATATACGTGTTATTCAATCCGCAAAACCTTGTTTTCGGTTAAAAACCCCTAGTTCCTCGGAATTTCCTCGGAATTAATTTCCTCGGAATATTCCGAGGGAATTCCGAGGAAACCCTTATATTCCTCGGAATTCCGTCGGAATATTCCGAGGAAATTCTGAGGAAAAAAGGTTTGT
>NC_027749.1:37372905-37373086 GCF_000695525.1 Brassica oleracea var. oleracea
GTTGTTTTCGGTTAAAAACCCCTAGTTCCTCGGAATTTCCTCGGAATATTCCGAGGGAATTCCGAGGAAACCCTTATCTTCCTCGAAATTCCGTCGGAACTTATCTTCCTCAGAACTTCCCTGAACTCGGCCTCTCGGGTTGAGTCTTGTAACAGTAACCCATGGATCATCTCTGTTCCTT
>NC_027749.1:37374158-37374442 GCF_000695525.1 Brassica oleracea var. oleracea
AGGTCTCCAACAGCATCTACCGGAAAACGCTCATGTCCACCGACGTCTGGCGTCCTTTCTGCACCAAAATCTCTTAGTTGTGTCTTCAAATCTTTCCCACAAATTCCCGGAGTGGACTGTCAAACACCCTCTTGTTCTTCGTAAACAAATTCCTACTCCTACAATATGGATGACCAGGTGGTACGAATCTCCTGTGACAGTCAAACCAACACGTTTTCCTTCCGTGTTTTAGTTGTAAAGCATCAGTGTTATCTTGACAATATGGACATGATAGCCTTCCATGC
>NC_027749.1:37375858-37385465 GCF_000695525.1 Brassica oleracea var. oleracea
TTCCGGTTGTCGGTGAACTAACCCCATGAATTCGGTTATACCTCGTTGGTATTCTTCCGTAAGCAATCTCGTGTTCGGATCCAAATGAGGTCGATCGATCCAAGAACGAAAATAATTTGAAGAATACATGTTTTTATGAATAAATTTCGTGTGTAGAGAGAGTAAGAGGGAGGATGAAGATATGGAGTGAATGAAGAGGAAGACGGGTGCTTGTATTTATAATTGAAATCCTGCCGACAGACCGAGGAAATTCCGATGGAATTCCGACGCCAACGGCTTGTTCATCGGAATTTCTTCGGAATTTTTAAAATACCCCAACGGCTCTCTAACGGCTATAATATATCCTCGGAATTCATCGGTTTTTTCCGAGGAATACATTTTTCCTCGGTATTCCATAAGAATATTCCGACGGATTGATATTTCCTCGGAATACCGTCGGTATATTCCGAGGAAATTCCGAGGAACCCAAATTTTGTGTTTCCTCGGAATATCCTCGTAAATTCCTCGGGATATTCCGAGGATTTCATTTTCCGTCGGAATGTCCGTCAGAATAACGCTGCTTTCTTGTAGTGAATGTGTATACTCGTTAGATATTATCGGCCAGATTGTTGAAATCAGTCATATTGACCATATTAATGTCAATGGGAAGGAGACATAGAAGATCTCCTTAGAGTTCCGAAATGAAAAGTAAGTTAATAGGCTGATCCTATACATTGAAATTTCCATAAACTATGGCATATTATCTTTATTATACGATCTTAAGTTTTAATCCTTTTTTTTAGTGATGAAAGACTTCCAATGGTGCTTTGGGGTAAATTCGCCTGTGATGTTTGTGAGGCTATGCAGGTTCGAGATGAGCATTCAATTGTCTTAGTTTTACGCTTTGGGAAAATCAAAGTGTGGAAAGGTAAAATAAATTCCTCATTGTAATTTCAATTTAAGTTTGATTTGATAACCTAACTTTTTATCTTTGGAGTTTTCTAACAGAAGATAGAAGTGTGAGCAATGCCTACAAGATCACCGAAATTGGGTTGAATCCTCCAATGATTGAAGTAGGGAAGTTCATTGCAATGTACTATATATATACTCAAAGGTTAATGTAACATAACTATAATGAAATATTTTTTTCCTGCGATCTAATATCTTTGTATATTCCTCTGTTTTAGTTTGCCTAGGGATGAACTACCTTTAGCCATTGTGGAGTCTAAGAACTCGGCTATAGTGAATGGTGTTTCAGCTAAAGATGATTTCTTTATACTTACACCAAGAAAAACAATTGCTCAGATTCTGGAAACAAAACAGGTTTGTTATCTCTCAACTCGGTTACAAACTTATTTATCATCTTTGTTTGCTCACTGTGATGATTAGGTGTTATTTTCTAATAAATAGCTGTTTTACAAATATTTTAAGGTTTAGAAGTGTATTCTTTTCTGCACCATCACTGCGATTGATTCTGATATGGGATGGTTTTACCTAAGCTTCAAAGTATGTTCTAAAAAAGTCTTGAGTGTTCCAACGTCTCCCAGTGATGATGGTAATGGCGAGGATGATCTGAACCACACTTATTATTGTGTTAAGTGCAAGACTTACAATCCAATGACTCTGCCAAGGTAATTTAATATTTATACACACGGTTTTACATGATTATGACTATGATAATGAAACTAATGGTTTGTATATTTAATATAGGTACACATTGCATTTGGTTGTGCTTGATAACACAAGTAACACTAAGTTGGTGGTGTTTGATAATCATGCTATGCAACTACTCAATCAACCATGCTTACAAATTGCTGGACTATTAATCAAATCCTAACACCATAATTCTATAATGTGGTACTTTGATATATAATACTGTTTTGATAACATAAGTAACTAAATCATTTTCTTATGTGTTGTAGATTGAAGAAACAAATCTGCTCCCACCCGCACTTAACAATATCATTGGTGAAACGTTCTTATTCAAGATTCAAATTGAAAGGGAGAATTTTGTTTACAAACAGGAAACCTACAATGTTCTCAAGGTCATCACAAACAAGGATTTGATATCCGATTTTGAAGAAAGCCACTCTGCAAATGTACGTTCATTTTCTTTCTGGAACTTTTAATTTTTGCTTAGGTAACTGTGTATAATTAAGGATTTGACTCGAATTCTTTTTGACATCTTCAGGAAAGTGAAGATGGCCAATTTCATGATATGGAAACTCAATCAGATGCACCGGAGGTTTGTGGATACAGTTTTGTACTTAAGTTTTGATAATCTAACTAAGTTTTAAATTTACAAATATTACTACTGGTCTGTTGTTTTAAGTTATTCTTAGAAGATGTTTCATTTTGCAGGTCTCTCTTGCTATTCAAGGTTTAGTTTCAAAACAGTCTGAATCTTTTGATCTGACTCCAGCTAAAAGAATTAGGGCAGTGAACATTGATACCAAAGAAATCCTTGACGACAATTCTGTGACAAGGAGTGTCAGTTCCGTGAAGATTAAGAAGGAGAAGTTTGCTAAAAGTGACTGAAGTGTGTTTTCGTAGCACTTGATCAAGAGCCTTTCGTTTTACTTTATGTTTACGCTTGATTTCTATTTAAGGTTTTTATATTTTTCCAAGCTTTGATGTTTTGATTCTATACTTATGTTTGGTGTTTTTAATTTAATGGAAAGCCTCTATGTGTTTTACTCTTTTTTTGCTAATTTTTTCAATTTTTCTAAAGTGTTCTTTTCTTTTACCTCTATTCAGCTATTATTACACCACACCTAATCCAAACTCAATTACTCCGTATAGATCAAGATATAATATATAAACAATCAACCTCCGGAAATTAGTCCTATCTACCATTATCAGTTCGATGCCTACGTCTATGTTTCATTAAGTTTAGAGAACTTACTTGATCAAGTTTAAATTCCCCTTTTGGTTACGAAAAGAACGGTTCGTAGAGTACAACTCCACGGGAAGTCTGTTGCAGCTATGGGAGCCAAGACACCTGCAAGAAAAGATAAATCATTAAGACTACTGAAATATTATACAAGATATTAATTTCCTAATCCTTAAGGCCCCTATGGTTTGAATAGAACCGAATATAATATTTTGTTATGTATATATGAAACCTAATCCATAAAACATCCATGATTTCAGTAGAACCGAATTTAAGTAGTTGATTAAAATATAATTTATATTCTGTGTATACTGAACTTGCAGTATTAGGACTTTATATCAAATTTTTAAAAAGGCGCTAATGTTTGTATCCCCTGTATATTAAAACAGAAACATTATAACTTTTGAGGTACTCATGTGTCATCACAACAATGATTCTTAGAATCTATAGAAAAATAAATTGGTTCATCTAAATTTATAATAAGTTTTTTATTAAACTAACCGTAAATTAATTATTAATGTTCTTCATTCTTTCTATAAATAAAAATTACGGAATTGCCTAATGTGTTTAAACTATATATGATATTTAATGATTTTAAATGATAAAGATTTGATAAAAATTAGTGTAGCCTCTATCATTTTTTTTTCAATTTTAACTTATTAAAATAAATTAAACAACCACATTAATTAACCATAAAATATAAATTTAAATTTTTCTGTATATTTTATATTTTAAAATTTTAAAAGTAAAAAAAAAAGAGGGCCCTGGGGAGCATGCTACCCTCAACCTACAAACAACGGCTATAGATTACCAAAACTATTAAAAATCTCACATTAATTTTTTTTGAACCGTGATTTAAATTTTTTGTTATGACAAGATATAAATCACTACAAAATCATATAAGTATGAAGACTCATTTAATAAATATTAAGATAAATATATATATCTTTTAAATTAACTATATACCATATAAAATATATAAATATTTTTATTTTGAAATTTTCTTTGAACATTTTTTTTTTGAAAAAAGCTTTGAACAAATATTGACAATTTAATAGTTAAATTTTAAACTGTGCATTGAATTTTTTTAAAAAATTATAAATTACAAAAATGATTAATCATCACACAATGAAAATTTTTGTTATCACTGATTCAAAGTTTTTGTTATAAAAAAATAAAAACGATCAAAAAATAATATGATTAGAAAAAAAATATTTAATAGATATCAATATTAAAAATATATTATATATCTATGTTAATATCATTTATATTTAATTATAGACCATACAAATATAAAATGTTTGTTTGGATTAATAAAAAAAATTTGTTTTATGAATTTTTAATAATTAATATATATTTATTGTTTATTATGTAATATATAATACGTAAAAGTAATTTGTATATAATATTCATTTTGGGCAAGGCGTGAGTCTTAATCTAGTTTCTGAATTAAATTTTATACTTCTTAATAATTATTATTTCAAAATTTAGAAAGAAAAATCCATCATAAAGTAAACTTTTTCATGTCTATATATATATCTCATTCATTTCATTCTCATGAACCTACGGAGAAAAAAAGTGAAAAAAATAACAAAGAGAAGAAAAAAAAAATGTCATCTTCTTCATCAAGAAACGCCTTTGTGGATGGCAAATACAAACCAGATCTTTTAACAGTGGATTTAGCATCTCGCTGTCGCTGCTACAAAACGACGCCATCTTCTTCTCTGACTCCGCCGTCTCCTCCCAAGTCGCTTTTGGTGGCAACGCCGGTGGAGGAAGGAGAATATCCGGTGGTGATGCTCCTCCATGGTTACCTTCTCTACAACTCATTTTACTCCCAGCTTATGTTGCATGTCTCTTCCTATGGCTTCATTGTCATCGCTCCGCAGGTTCAATATTATCTCACAAACTAATTTTAGATTAAATACACTGATTCATGAATTAATTAGCCTCTAAAATTTATTTTCTGTTCTCAAATATAGTTTCTCGGAGCAACTTCAATGGAGGTTCTATCCATTGAAATCTCAAAAACACATATATGTGTATGTATATATATGTATATATTATAATATGTAATTATGGGATCCATGACATGACTGTAGAAAACCCAACCCAAAGTTAAAAAACAAAAATTTACACTAATATTAAATAGTGAATCGAAAAACTTTTTTTAAAAACTTTGGATTGAATTTTTCACAAAATTATAGATTCCACAATTATATATGCATATATAATATATATATACATATATGATCTATATATATATTTTTTTTGAGAACTCCAATGGGCAGAGCTAGTTAGCTACGTGTAAATCTGCGTTTGTTGACACATTAGTCTCCGTTCACTATTCAATACTAGTGTGAAAAAACATTGCAAGTAGACCATTTGGTACTTGTGTTAAAAAAAAAAAAAATGGACCATTTGGTCACTCGGTATAAATTTGCACTTACGTAAACTATAAATAGTTATGTTGGATTAATGTAAAACTTAGGTGCAAGTAGACCGTCGTATTTAGGATTTATATGAATGGAGTACATGATGCCACGTTTAGCTGAGTTCTGAGACCTTATTTGTTTTGCTTGGCTCTTATTGGAACCTTAGACAATAAGAAAAGTAAATAGATGGGTCCACTTGATGTAAGAGTCTGTTTTTGTCTCTAATCAAATTGTCCGATTTCATAATAATCTCTCAAATCTTCTAAGAACAATTTCGTTACACGTTTTTATTTTGTTATGAATCAAATTTATTGGTTATGTTATACCCAACAGTTATATAACATTGCCGGACCAGACACGATGGACGAGATAAAATCAACGGCGGAGATTATTGATTGGTTATCAGTCGGACTTAACCACTTTCTTCCACCACAAGTAACACCCAACCTATCTAAATTCGCACTCACCGGCCATAGCCGCGGCGGCAAAACCGCATTCGCCGTGGCCTTAAAGAAATTTGGATACTCATCGGAACTAAAGATCTCAGCAATTATCGGTGTAGATCCGGTGGATGGGACAGGGAAAGGTAAACAAACCCCTCCTCCGGTTTTAACCTATGAACCAAACTCATTTAACCTAGAAAAGATGCCTGTTCTAGTTATTGGTTCGGGACTTGGTGAACTTGCCCGGAACCCATTGTTTCCACCGTGTGCACCTACGGGAGTGAACCACCGAGAGTTTTTCCAGGAATGTCAAGGTCCAGCGTGGCATTTTGTCGCAAAGGATTACGGACATTTGGACATGCTTGATGATGATACAAAAGGGCTTAGAGGGAAGAGTTCTTATTGTTTGTGTAAGAATGGTGAAGAGAGAAAACCAATGAGGAGATTTATTGGTGGAATTGTTGTGTCGTTTTTGATGGCTTATCTGGAAGATGATGATTGTGAATTGGTGAAGATCAAAGATGGGTGTCATGAAGGTGTTCCTGTTGAAATTCAAGAGTTTGAGGTTAAAAAGTAATTTTCTTTAGAGCTTGTTTTTCCTATTTTCAATATACAATAGTCACACTGCTTATGAAGTTATATTGTGTAGTCTTTACTCAAGTGACATCTTGACTCATCAAAGTAACCCGTTCGCATTCACAATACTAGGAGGGTAAACTTATATATGTTTTTTCTGCAATTTCAATAATCAAAATAAATTTACAAAACAGATATTAAACTGTCTGGTTGGAGCTGGTAGAAAAAAACAATATCACATAATATGGTTTCTAGGTCAAGTGTCGTCAGCGTTAGATTAACCTCATAGATAAGTGCGCATGTGTGGTTGATTCCGAACCAAGAAGAAGTTAAATCTAGATATATGGAAAACATTTTGTCCCATGTCCTCTTGCCTGAATTGAACAACATATCACTTGGTTGGGCCACTTCATCTCGGATGCACACAAATAGTTGTCGAGGTTGCACATGAGATTGTTGAAACGATGTATATTGGCAAAGGGAGCTCCAGACGACTTGAAATGCATTGGTATATATGAAGATCAAAGGATACAACTTTTATTTCTTGGCAATAGGTTAACCAATAAAGTGACCCCTCTACACGCACATGATCAGGTTTACCAATAATCCGATAAGGACAGCATGAGTGACATACCTCCAAGCATTAGTGGTAAAGTCAGAAACCTCGGCTGTAGTAGGGTTTTCTGAACCTATTTCGAAAGAGGTGTATGTACCCCTAAATTTGTCTTTACTGTGAAGTTTGTCGTTAGGTGCTCACTGGCTTCGGTTGGACGTGTTCGGATTGGGCCAAGCCGAGTTTCTATTAGGCCGAAAGGATTACAAAGTCCAAGAATGAGCTCGGCTCTCTACGAGTGCGAGCTAAAGAGTTTGTTACAAAAGCGGGTCCTACCCCATATCAACCATCGCCGACTTCAACATTCAGAAGAGAGTAACGGAGGAAGAGAGTAGAGAGAGAAGTATCACAGAGGAGAGAGAGAGCTTAGCGAGATAGAGAGATCCGATCCTGATCACAGCTCTGGAGTCCACAAAGCTTTCTCTGGTTCCGTTTACGTGTCCTTGTCGTCTTCCAAGGAATCAAAAGCTGAGGGGTCGTCTTCTTCTTTGTAATTGATGTGGTATTCTTCTCCGGTGAGCTCTTTGTGCAATCCCTTGCAGTAGCTGCACAAACAAAACGATATCAGTCAATATTGTATTGATTAGACCAATAGTTTAGGTATGAGAGTTTCGTTCTCTCCTCATACATGTAGGAAACGAAGTTCAGGCCAACAATTGTATGTGTTCTTACTTGCTAAGTTCATTAGATTGATTACAAGTTAAACATATAACTAAAGAACAATCAGATTCAATCTTAACAAGAATTGAGTTGAAGCTAAATTGAAACCTTAACAAGTGCTATCATTCTAGGCTCAGACAATAAGGTTCGATCCGTTCTTGTTCTGAGGATAAGGTTGACCAGTATTTCTTGATGTTACTTGTGTCGTTGATTGTCTCTCGGAAGTTTGATCAAAATGGAACCTATTAATGGAAAGTTTGAAATAAAGAAGTTCGATGGATCAGGTGATTTGGTATGTGGAAGTTTAACATGTTCATGCAACTTAAACTGCAGGGATTGGGATATATCTAAACAACTTCTACTAAAGAAGAAACTGATGTGGATACCAGTACTAAAAAAGAGAGAAAGAAGGATCCTATGGCTAAGGAGAAGACACGAGAGCTAGAAACCTTATTTGTTCGAGTTTGACAAATATGGTGTTGAGGAAGGTGATGAAAGAGACGACTGTTATGGGAGTTTGGAAGGTGATTCTCAGACTAGGACACCTTTTTGAAGCTTGTTTATGGTCTCACAAGTCTGGACATAAATGTTTCAGATGAGGATCAAGCAATATAGATCCTCCCCAATCTTCCACCACAATACAAATCCTTGGTTCATACACTCACTACAAGAATATCGAGTATTCATAGCACACCAGTATATAGCGTTTTTTTTTTTTTGCTATGGTTTACGACACGCGGATTTTTGTATAGCGTTTGGTTTTAATGAAACGCTATCTTTAGATATACGGTTTATATTCACTAAGATTAATCGATTTAGGGTTTTCATCTGTTAGATATATGGTTTATATTCACTAAGATTAATCGATTTAGGGTTCTTCAATTTCGTCATCAAGTTTTGTTCTAACTAATACTCGATGCTTCTTAATCTGCAGATATCTTCTCAAATCAAAGGAGTACACTTATTTTAGGGGTGAGTTTCTCGTTCCTTCGATATTGTTATGAGATTTTAGTTTTCTGTTTCAGTGTAGTGATTTACATATACCGTGTGTGATATACGCAACCTTACTCGTGTATTGTACGTACGCTTGGATCTGGAGCACTGTTTTATTTAACAATGGACAAGAATTGGGTTTGGCTACCAAGGTATGTGTATGCTTTTCTATATATTTTCATTTGTTTGGTTAAGTAAAAAGTGTTTGAGATATGAGTTTCAAAATGTTTGTTACTTACATGGTTAGCCTTGAGTATCAGGAAGGAGCATTTGCTTTTGTGAAAGAAATAGCTTTGAGATTGGGTCATCCGAGTGATTTGTTGTGTCCCTGCATTGACTGCCGCAACTTGTATCATCAGCCAACAGATACAGTGGTGGATCAGTTAATCATCAAGGGTATGGACCAGAAATACAAGAGGAAGGAGAGTTAGTTTGAACATGGAGATGTGAAGGCTGATAAGCCATCAGATATCGGAAGTGAAGAGTATGTAGCTTATGACTTGTTCAGAACTGCTTTCTTTGATGGTGAAGCTCCACAGCCCCATAACGACGATGAAGTTCAGATAGAAGAAGGTGACAGTAAAGAGGAATCTGAGTTTAGGAAGAAACTGGAAGATGCTGAAACTCCACTATATTCTAGATGTCCCAACTACACGAAGGTTTCAGCAATTATGGCGCTTTACCGCATCAAATTTAAGTGTGGTATGTCTGAGAATTACTTCGACCAGATGATTATGCGTTTAAGCACCCACCAATTAACCTAATGTGCCAACAATACCACAATCGAATGGTATGTCATTGTAGCATTTTAGGATCGAATCCACAGAGAACTAGAGACTTATAACACCAAGAATACACAAACCTTCCTAATCTAAGCAAACAAGAAGATAGATGATTTGTAACAAACTAATATCCTAGAAATATAAACAAGGTGATCTCAAATCCAATCAAGAAATAAGTGCAAGAATTCAATCAAATACTAAGGATGGATCCATGGTAAGGATAATTGATATAA
>NC_027749.1:37385931-37386322 GCF_000695525.1 Brassica oleracea var. oleracea
AATAAGAAGGATCTACAATAAAACACCCTAAATCTACACTTAATCACCCTAATCTACCTTAACCCATGAATCCAAGGAGTGTCTACTCTCTAATCTCCATGAGAAACCTCAAACCCATGATGGATTCAAGGCTCATCATGTTTATGAGAAGGAGAAACAAGATATAATATGAAGAACTTCCTTAGATTATGATATAAAGATTCAAGCTTTTTACAAAGGAGGCAATGTTCTTGAGAGAAAAATGAGATTCTCCCCTCAGATTAGGTCTTAAAGGTGTTTATAGATGTCTAAAACTCGAACCGGGTCAACCCGACAAGCCTGGGTTTGACCCAAAAAACAAATGTTTTTCTCCGTAGTGACCAGAAAAGGTCGCTACCAGAGGTCACTACGC
>NC_027749.1:37391399-37391790 GCF_000695525.1 Brassica oleracea var. oleracea
AATAAGAAGGATCTACAATAAAACACCCTAAATCTACACTTAATCACCCTAATCTACCTTAACCCATGAATCCAAGGAGTGTCTACTCTCTAATCTCCATGAGAAACCTCAAACCCATGATGGATTCAAGGCTCATCATGTTTATGAGAAGGAGAAACAAGATATAATATGAAGAACTTCCTTAGATTATGATATAAAGATTCAAGCTTTTTACAAAGGAGGCAATGTTCTTGAGAGAAAAATGAGATTCTCCCCTCAGATTAGGTCTTAAAGGTGTTTATAGATGTCTAAAACTCGAACCGAGTCAACCCGACAAGCCTGGGTTTGACCCGAAAAACAAATGTTTTTCTCCGTAGTGACCAGAAAAGGTCGCTACCAGAGGTCACTACGC
>NC_027749.1:37392656-37402092 GCF_000695525.1 Brassica oleracea var. oleracea
TCGCTACGGCTGGCCGCTACAGAAGGCGCTTGCGCTGTAGCGACTTGCCATGCCCGCTACGTGTGGCCGCTAGGATACATAAGAGATTTTTCGAAGTCTTGAACGCATAGCGACCTCGTGAGGTCGCTACGGCTGGCCGCTGTAGAAGGCGCCTCAACTCTAGCGGTCTCTATAACCCGCTACACACTCCCGCTACGGTACTTAGGCGCCTCAGCTCTATCTTTTGTAGCGACCAGCTTTTGCCGCTACGCCTGGCCGCTAGGAGCCTTCAACGACTCATTTTCATTCTTTTGGCATCAAAACACTCCTTGGAACACATAGTTCATCATGAAACTCACTCCAGCACCTGATAAGGACTAATGCATGGAAATGCAACCTAAACATGCGTCAATGCTATTCCGAAAGACCAATATGCACAAGAAAAGATAATTAAAACAATGTAAATATGCAAGATATCCCCAGATCTTGACGGTAGTTCATGACATGCTTCCCAGAGATAATGTCCTTCCAAGTTCAACAGATGCAATGAAGAAATTCTTGAAAGTGTTTGGTTTTGGATACGATCAGATTCATGCATGCACAAACAACTGCATACTTTATCGTAAGGAATACAAGGACATCATAAGTTGCCCAAGATGTGGAATTCAAGATGGAAAGGGATAAGCACACTGGTGAGGAGAGGACATGGATTCCAGCTAAGGTTCTAAGGTATTTTTTCAATCAAAGACAGATTCAGGAGGATATTTAGATCTAAAAGGATGGCTGAAGATTTACTTTTGCATTTCAATAATGCTAGTTCAGATGGTACAATGCAGCACCCAGAAGACTCTATCACTTGGTCCACCGTGAAGGATAAGTGGCCACAGTTTTCTGAAGAAGCAAGAAACCTCCAGCTTGGACTCTCTACTGACGGTATGAATCCTTTCTCAATCCAGAACACAAAATACAACATATGGCCGGTGTTATTAGTCAACTACAACATGCATCCAACAATGTGTATGGAGGAAGAGAACATCATGTTGACTTTCCTAATCCATGGACCAACTGCACCGAGCAACAACATCGATGTCTACCTAGCTCCTTTGATAGATGATCTAAATGATTTGTGGAATGAAGGTATTGTTGTTTATGACTCGTTTCAGAAGGAAAATTTTACACTAAAAACAATGTTGTTGTGGACTGTCAGTGATTATCCTGGATTAGGGACATTGGCTGGGTGTAAAGTCAAAGGGAAACAAGCATGTACTGTCTGTGGAAAGGATACATCCTTTAGATGGTTGAAGTTTAGTCGAAAGCATGTGTATTTGGGAAACAAAAAGAGGCTGAGACCTGAGCATCCTTACAGACGAAGAAGAAAATGGTTTGACAACACAGTTGAAGAAGGGACTGTATCTAGAATTCAAAGTGAATCAGAGATTTTTGAGACACTGAAGGATTTCATAAATAACTTTGGGAAACCGTTAGAGAGGAATGGCAAAAGAAGAAGAAAAGTTCTCAGTGAAGATGAGGTTATTTTAGAGGATGAATACGAAGAAGACACAAATCACTGGAGGTGGAAGAAAAGGTCCATCCTCTTCGAGTTGCCTTACTGGAAGGTAAATATTCAGTCTAACTTTATAACTAAGAATATTTTTCTAAACTAGTAACAATATTTGTCTTATGTATTATGAAATGCCGGTTCGTCACAACATTGATGTCGTGCACGTGGAGAAGAATGTCTCTAATGCTATCATATCTATTATGATGCAAAATTTGAAGTCAAAAGATGGTGTGAAATCAAGAAAGAATCTTGAAGATATGGAGATTCGAAACAACTTACATGTTCATCTAAAAGGGAAGAGAACATACTTACCTCATGCTGCTTATTGGCTGAAGAAAGATGAAAAAAAAGAAAATTCTGCAAGAGATTTAAGTCTATTTAGAGGACCAAATGGATATTCTGTGAACATTGCAAGCTGTGTCTCTGTGGAACCACCCACAATTGGCGGATTGAAGTCTAACGATCATCACGTGCTTCTGCAAAACCTTCTACCAGTGGCGTTGAGAGGCTTACTCCCGGATTGTCCTAGGATTGCAGTTACAAGGTTGTGCAGCTTCTTTAACAGACTTTGTCAGCGAGTTCTTGACCATGAGAATCTAATATCTTTGGAGACTGAGCTTATAGAGACAATGTGCCAAATGGAGAGGTATTTTTTCCCATCTTTGTTTGACATAATGTTTCACCTTCCCCTACATCTGGCAAGGGAGGCACGTCTGGGTGGTCCGGTACATTTTAGATGGATGTATCCATTTGAAAGGTACTAACTGTGAATTTAGTGTTTTGGTGTTCTATTGTTATGTTTTGAATCATAGACTCTCTAACTGATTAAATGCTTGATATGCAGGTACATTAAGCATTTGTAAGGAACTATGCAAGGCTAGAAGCTTGTATGGCTGAAGGATATTTAGCTGGAGAATATATAGCATTCTGCTTAGAGTTTCTGCATAATTTTGTACCGGTTCAAGAGAAAATAAACTGCAATGAAGATGTTCAGACAAATGATCTAATACTTGGGGGCCGGTCATTGCAGAAGGCTACTCAAGTTACTCTTACTGATAAAGATCGAGGCATAGCCCATCGATATGTTTTGATGAACATGGCAGTGATGAACCCATATGTTGAGTAAGTTCAAAGATTATCTTTATTGATTCATTTTGTTTATTTGTTTTGATATAAATCTAATGTCATGTTATCGTTTACATGATGCATTTAAAAGAATTGCATCTTAATGATGCAAGATGTGAAAGAAATAAAACAATTCTATAGAAAGTTCATGCAGAGAAGTTCTCACAATGGGTAAAAGAAAGGGTATAATTCTCTGTTGTTTTCAATATAGCTAAGATGTTGTTTTCTATAAATTATATGATTACACACTAAGTTTGAATTCCCTTTAACTGCAGATCCCTCCTAACTCCGACGCTCATTCAAAAAATCTAAGATGGTTGGCTTTTGGACTAAGACATACTGCTCAAACATATAAAGGATATTTCATTAATGGAAATCGGTTTCAGACTGACGATGTTATGTGGAAGACTCAGAACAGTGGAGTTACATATGAAACCTTCGGCATGTGTAGATCCAGTGCCAGAGATACTGCACATAAGGCGGACATGGTTGCATTCTACGGAGTTATTGAAGAAATCATACTCCTCAACTACCATATGTTTCAGATTTTACTCTTCAAGTGTAAGTGGGCGAACAAAGGTCACAGTGTGAAAGAAGAGCAAGGATTTACACTAGTGAACCTCCAAGTGAACCAGTCTCCGTATATCCAAGATCCGTATACTATGGCATCACAAGCAAAACAAATCTTTTACGCTAAAGAAGATGATTCCTCACCTTGGTCTGTCGTTATGAGGGTGCCACCTAGAGGGTATCATGAGCTTGAGTTAGAGAAGGAGTTTGTTGCCGCAACTTTGACAATTCCAGAAATTGAAGATTATGTGAACCAGTCCTCTGATGACGAAAGTTTTGTGTTAGAGATGATTGTGAAGCAGTCTTAGTAGTGGAATAGTTGGTTGAAGTAATTTTTGCTGGTAGTTCATAGATTATTGGTTGTGTTTCAGGTTTGCTAAAATGGCAAAGCGAGGAGATACAGTCACTACCCGACGCAGTCGACGTCAATCAGGCATTCCCCCGACCCCTGCAGAGATGATCAGAAAAAAGCAAACTGGTACTCAGGCAAAAAAACAACGTCGCCAAGAGGCTGCACAGGAAGAAGAAGAACACAGAGAAACTGAAGAGAATGGATAAGCTGATATGGAAGATGGAGATGAGTATTTAGAGGATGTAACATTGCAGTGCGATGGAGAAGCTCATGAAGAGAATACGCAGCCTCAGGAAGAGCGTACGCAACCTCAAGAAGAGCGTACGCAGCCTCAGGAAGAGAGTATGCATCCATCAACTGGAGAAGCTCAAAATGAAGAAACAGTCACCAAAAAAGCGAACTCGAGGTCTAACTAAGATGCGTAGAGTTACTAAACAACCAGAGGAAAAGGTTGATGTTGAGTTCACATCTCTGGATGGACATGTTGGCAAAGGATCTGTAACTCTGTCATCCTTTCTTGGACCTCTAGTGAGAGAGCATGTTCATGTACTACTTGATGATTGGAGGCACCTCGATGAAAAAACTAGCTACGTTCTGTGGGAGGAGATTCAGGTACTCTATGTATCTAATATATCCTTCTTATATATATGACAGTGAAGCTTATGTTTTTAAGTTTCAAATTATTTCAGGGAAGGCTCAATTTAATAGAAGATTGGCAAAAAGCTTGTGTTTTCAAGCAAATGGGTTGTATATGGCGAGCTTCAAAGTCTAGGCTTGTTTCCCAAATCCGAAGTGCGAGTAGGACAATAATACCTACATTAAAACCGAGCAACATCCAGTCAATGGCAGAATGGAATAAATGGGTCAAGAGTAAAACTACAGACGAATTCAAGGTTGTAAATGTTTAATCTCTTGATTTGCACAGACATCTTTTTAAGTTATTGATTTCCTGAGTGTTTGTGCAGATACACAGTGACAAATATAGGGAGCCAAGGAAGGAGCAAATACCCCCACACCACCAGCCGCAAAGGAATGATTCGCCTAGCTCATGAGATGGTATTGGCTTAATTCTGAGTTGTTGTTATTTCATTTACATCTTATTGATCACCCATTTGTACTTGTAGAAACAAAAGAGCTATGACCCTAGCAAGGTGACTAGGAGTAAGATTTGGGTGGCAGGACACACTCATTCTAATGGAAGACTTGTCAAACCAGAATTTGCAGAGACAATTGTAAGTGTATACTGAGTTAATTGACTTAGGAAATCAGAAGATATTGACACAATATTGTTGTGTATCAGGAACAAATAAAGTCAATTGATACTGAAATGAGATCCACATGTAGTAATAACTTCAGAGATGATGTTGTGAGTCAAGTGTTAGGTAAAGACAAGAATCGAAGAGTCAGAGGGATGGGCGGAGGAGTTATTGCTTCAAAGCTAGCATTCGTTCAGGCTAGAAACACGCATGTACAGAAGCTTGAAGAGACACATTTGCAATTTCTCAAGAAGATCGAAGAGCTGCAGACGCATGTGCATAAGTTTTTTTTTTTGTCAAAACATTCTGATGGTTCTGTAGCTGAGATTACCAGTGCTAGCAAGGTAGTTATGAGGTGTCAGCTTCTGGATTGGTGTGAAGTAGGTGATGATGCTTATGTCTAGAGGCCAACCACAAGTATATTTTCACTTGGTCAAGCATTGGATAGCAAAATATCCTGGCCAGCTGAAAAGATCATTCTGGATAACGACCACAACTCCACCAGAAATTCAAACTACTGCTTCATCGGTAAACATCTTCTTTCTCTAATCTGGTATGAATTGGTTTTCTGTTTCAATTATGGTGTAACACATTATTCATGTCTTAGGCATCATCGGATAAAATACGCATCTGTGACTGGACTTGCGATGATGTGATTGCTGAGGGTGGTTTGTTTTCAACTGATCTAAAGCAACTGGTCAGCAATATTCTCTTTGGACCCAATGCTGCAATTGTGAAGATTGAAAAAGTGATTAAGAAGGAGGCTTTGTGGAGACCTAGTCCTGAGATGTCAACAATTGATGATGCACTTCGTCTCAGTATCGCTTGGCCAATTCAGAAGATAGATATTATTAATCAATCACCATTTAGAGTTTCACCATTATTCTCTTCACCTCGGGTAAGCTTTTGGAACATTAAATAGATGTGTTGTGGTTGTTATTAACTTTGGTCTTATGCTTTTGTTTGCCACTTTGGGTGATAGAGTGTTAGTAACATCTTGGACACAGCTAAATCAAGTCCAGAGAAGAAGTACCTCTTGTTGGATTGCTTAAACTCAGGAAAGACTGTGGCTGAAGACCGTCTTGTTTCCACAAATCCAGAGGATAGAGTACACTTTGTCCCGTTAGGAGAAAATGCTTGCAAGGTCTTCGTTTGAGTGGCAAAGATTGGAGATGCAAGAGTTTGGAGACCAAATGCAGAAGTTGAATGTATATCTGATGCTCTAGGTACCACTGTGGCTTGGCCTGATGACAAAGTAAAATTTATCTGATGCTTGTATGTTTTTGTGTTGTTGGATCTTTGTTGAACTTCATGTCAACTGGAAATGTAAACTTCTAATGTTTAATTAATTATGTTTAATTATTAGATTTCATTTATATCTATTTTTTAATATATTGTAGTTTTAAATAATTGAAAACATAAACGCTACAAAACGAAATTTGTAAAAATATATGACATGAGATCAATAATGAAATACAAATGCTATATTAAAAACTTTAAATAACAAAAAGGAAACCGCTATCTAACTAAAACATACAGTAGTGGAAGCGAAAAGCGCTATATTAAGCGGAAGACCTATTATCGCGGCCGATGATACAACGTACCTAATAACGGTATGGTATCGTATAGTAGCGTTTTTTCGGCGCAATGAATACTCAATTTTATTGTAGTGACTTAATTATGGGAATCGAAAAGAAACGCTAATAGTCAAAGAAGTGACTGCTTCGGCAAGAACTTAAAGAAAAGGATTAGGCAAGCATCCTAGATCTAATGTTGAAGGGTTAATTGTTTCAAGAAGAATAACCGAGAAAAGGTTTAATAACCAAGGGAGGAATAGATCAAAGAGAAAAGACTTTAGATCAACGTCTCAAGGCAAGTTTAATCCTAAGACAAGAGAGTGTTGGATATGAGGAAAGGAGAAACACTTTAAACGCGAATGTCCAGAAAGAAAGGACCAGAAATCTTCATATTCTGATAATGTTGCACAAAATAAAGAATTTCCAATGATCCTCACAAAAAGGGCAAGACACAAAAGAAAAATGGGTCCTAACTCTAGATGCAGCTTTCACAAAACGCCAAAGCGAGAAGTACTATTTGATCTAGAAGAGTTTGAAGGGGGCAAGATACTCTTGGGGAACAATACATTGAGTGAAGCTAAAGGAATTGGGAAACTGAAGATTTTAAACACTGATCTGTCTAAGGTGGTGCTAACAGAGGTAAGGTTGCTGCTTGCAAAGGGAATTAATCTGATTTTTTCATGATCAGATGGAGAAACATGGTTGCAATTATACCGGAGAAGACTACAAAGTCACATTCTTCAAGGATGGAAAGAAAGTCTTTTGAAGAGACTATAAAAATGGTTTATTATCTTGAAGGATCTGTTGTGAAAGCTGAAGCAACCTTGGCTAGAATATAAGTTAATATCACGAACAGATGGCATTTTAGACTTGGGCATCATTTTGAAGAATAAGAATGCTATGGTAAAGAATAGTTATTTGAATGCGAAAGAGGTTCATATATTGGATTTTTGTCAGAAATGTGTGCTGGGAAAAGTTCATAAACTTCTTGTTACAAATGAGATTCTTGGTTATGTACGTACACAGTGATCTTTAGGTTTCAGTGTCGAACAAAGAAAGCTTGCCGGTTTTTTCTATGCTACAATCACCCCAGAAGAAACAAAGCAATAGGTCAACCCCTACGTTCATCTGATTTCTCCATCACCATAGTTCATAGCTTAACAACGAGAACATTACGTAATTTGCATAAGATCTTACCTTATAAATATTTAGACGATTTAATCCCATTTTAGAAGAATATAATACCAATCTTCCCATTGTTTCATTTTCATACTGACTTTACACCCAACAAGCCTTTACCTTAATTCAACATTAATGCCTACTATCAGAAGCAAGGGAAAGAAGCATGGAAACGCCTTGTGTCCAAAGATCATACTCCCTTTGGCTTTTGCACTCGAATTCAATCACTCTTTTCTCTAATGTTTTTAGCCCGAAGTACCTCAAATCCTCTCCTCCCTCGAGCAATTCACGGCCAGGCCACGCAGTTAATCCCTTCACAAGGTCCACCACCACATCTATATAGATCAAAAACAAGAACACGTTCAGAAACTTATTTTAATTATGAGACCAAATTTAAGACTATGCTAACATGTCTAATATAATATCATTATTAGCCTACCATCACCTAGTCTTTCGTGTTATTTTGAAACAAAAAGTATTCGAGACCGATTATATATCTTTAGACAATCATCAGACTAACTTTAGATCGTTTTTTGACTTTAGGATCTAATAGTACACTTCGAAAAGTATTCCAAAGTTAGTACCTTTTTGGCCTTTTATCCATTGGGATCGATTAAAGACTATGAAAGAGTAAGAGAGAAGCAAAGCATCACTATTTCACTCACACTTCTTTTTCTTTGTAATGGTCCCGGCAACATGTTTACTTTTCATCTTCAACATTACCTGCACAATAATTTAACATGACAATTAAAACAATGGAAAATGTAATTTAGTTTCCACAATAAAGGTCGATTTACTTAAAACTAAAATATAGTATAGGTATCTAAAAAGCTTAAACTATAGTATGATTTAATATATTTTTACCTGCTTTGTTCTATTTATGTATACCGAAACAACTTTCCAATGAAGATCGCCTGATAGATATGAAACGAGTATTAAAATATTGGAATTACATTAATGTATTCAAGAACTATACGTAACATGAAATAAATCGTAAGTATTTGAAGACAATAACAAACCTTCGCGGGTGCGTTTAAGCAATTCGCAACCTTTAGCTAGCAATTCTCTACTACATATCCCAAGAAAATTGTCTTCCGGAGTTAAACAGCCTTGGTAACCACCGCCACCGCCGCTGCTTACACCGCCTTTCGGTATCCCCTTCTCCACCGGAATCACTGCCGCTATGCTCCATACCTCCTTAAATGCCCTCGCCTTGAGAGTTGCAGCTCCTCTCAACGCTACGTATGTACATTTTTAAAAAATGTTAACCAAGAATTATACTACACTTTATTAGTCATGTTGATTCGATGGTTTAGGAGTCAGTATGTGAGTCTACGTCCTAATAAGTAAATCGGAAGTTCAACTCAGAAACTTGGTGATTACAAAACAAAACAAAAAAACTATATTATGGTAACAATTGAAATTTTTTAAAAACTTGGCGTCAAATGTTTAGTGTTTCTTGCGTTGATAAATTTGTGTAAGTAATAATTATATTTCGGGCAATTCTCTCAGATAGACATTTTTAAGTTTTTTTCACAAAATAAATCTCAAAAATTAAAATGACCAAAATAATATTTTTTATTTTGAATTTTCTTTTTCTTTTAAAAAATTTGAAATCCTATCTCCAAAACTCCACTCCACAACGCTAACCCCTAAACCATAAACCCTAAACCCTAAACCATAAACCCTAAACCCTAAAATCTAAACCCTAAACCCTAAACTCTAAATCTTAAACCCTAAATTCTAAACCCTAAACCCTAAACCATAAACCCTAAACCCTAAAATCTAAACCCTAAACCCTAAACCCTAAACCCTAAACCCTTAAAAAAAAAAAAAA
>NC_027749.1:37403099-37413328 GCF_000695525.1 Brassica oleracea var. oleracea
ACCCCAAACCCCAAACCCCAAACCCCAAACCCCACCTCTTAACTCTAAACCCTAATGACTATATTAATTAACCCTATAAATGTATATTTACTACTTTTGATAAAACATTTAAATCTATTTTGGTCATTTTTATTTTTAAACTCTATATTTGTGACAAAAATTTTTTTAGGTCTACCAGAGCCGGACCTGAGAATTTAGGGTTCCAAACGAAATTAAAAAAATTTATATAACTTCATCTAATTTTTTTCACAGAAAAACTAAATTTTAGTTATTTCTTTTAAAGCTGTTTAAAAAAATAGTTATTTCTTTTAAAATAATTGCAAATTTTACAATTTAAAAATAGAAATAAAATTGTTTTAATATTTATAATATTTTTTTGATATAAAAATAATAATTTTACATTATTTTATAAATTACATTTGTTGTTTTCTCTTGCATTTTAATATTTTATCCATTATTATATTAATATATATAAGTTTTTTTCTTAAGAGGAAGTCTACAGAATGGAGCCCATACAAATGTTTCAAATGTGTTGGATAAAAGCCCTGATCTATAGTAGAGAATTTCTCTTATATTTTCGTGATCAACCAAAATGATTAATATGAGAACTCTACCTGTAGCCGCGGCGGCTGTCAACGTCATGATATCTCCGGCGGAACGAACGTTGACCGCAGAACTAACAACGGAGGCCAGGTGCTCGCGATCGGCTCCCATAATCTGGGCGGCTTCCACACATTGTGCCGCCACTAAAGTCGCGGCGGAAGCCACCGCGGAGTCAGTTTGAGCAACTTGCTCGTCATTTCCAGAACTCGACTGAGAGGCAGTTGCTACAGCAATAGCAGCCACGGCGGCAGCCACTGAAGCTACAGATACTGCCGCGTGAAGCTGTGCGTTTTGTGCACGTGTCTCCTCTCTTTTCTTCTCCCTCCTGTCCTTCAGCCACCGACCGACAGTTTTAGAACCTCCTGCGACGCCGGAGACGGCGGATGGACCACGAATGTGCCCACTAAAGGATGGGCTTATACGGTAGATTTGCTGGACCAATATTTTAATTTCAAAATTAATACCCGTTTAAACGTATGTGTTCAATAAAAGTATAAATAAAAGTGGACCACGGTGAAAAATATTTTCTATAATAAATGGCTGTGGAAAATTGACCCTTGTGATTTGTGAACATAGACCAGCCCATCTTTGGGTCCTAAACCATAAATGCTATAACACTATTTCTAGCAAAATAAATACAAAATCAATCGGGTTTTAATAACATTTCCATGTTGTAGTTTGATATTATCATAAATGAAAACGAATTAAAACTATGTATTTGTAGGGAAAAATGATGTGGAAAATAGACCTATGTGAACATATGCCAGCCATACTTGGGTCCAAACCATAAACGCTACTCCCTCCGTTCCTTAATAATAGATTTTCTAGAAAAAACGTTTGTTTCAAAAAATGTATTTTTTGTGTTTTCTATGAAAAAATTGCAAACTTCAAAGAAAATTAATTGTCTTTATTGAATTACTATTGGTTAAAAGTTATTGAAAATTAAAAATTACAGAAAACGATACATTTATTATGGTAGTTTAACGTGTTTTCTTAATATGTGTGAAAATACTAAAAAGTCTATCTTTTAGGAAATGAGGGAGTAACAAACTATTTTTTTCCTTAATAAATACAAAATCGAATTCATGTATATAAAAATAGACTTTAATAATAGGGACAATAATACTGCTCATCTTGTAGTAATTGAGAGAGAAAAATACTTGGGACGAAGAGAAAGCCTGCGTCTTGTGTTCCTCTCTTTGTTTTCTTACAGCTACTGCTGCTTCTACTTACACTTTAGCCTTTTTTGTTTTGTCAACGTGTTTAATTAATTTACCATATACCCTTATTTTCAATCTACGACATATATTTAACCCACCAAATCCTAACTTTAAACACTAGTCCAACACATTTGATCACAAAAAAAAAAAAAAAAAAAAAAAAAAAAAAAAAAAAACACTAGCCCAACACTTAAATGGGTTGAGTTACTAATTAAGTTCAAGAATTTGACTGACCTTAAAGTCGTCGATGTCAGAGGGAGAAATCGGAGGGCTCTCAGTGTAAGAGCTGCGTGAAAGTCTCCCTGAAGTCCGTGGTGATGAAATATCAGGCTGTCAGAATTTTTTTTGTAATCAAATTAAAATTAAACTATTTTATAAAATTATGAAAAAGAAAAGGGAATGAAGTTTCTAATTTACACCATCTTATAAAATGTTTCCATACACAATAAATAAAGTTGTTCACGCAACAATATTTGTTACTTGTTAGAAATATTTCTAAATAAAAAAAAAGTAATTTAGATTTTTTGATTTATTTCTTAATACAACGTCCGTTATGGATAGATTTACTTACAGACTGAGCCATGATACGTTCCATGACCATTAAAGAAGTCTCAGAGGAAGCGAAAGAGAAAGTGTTTCCGGAAACGATGCCGTTTTCTTCATCTTCCGGCAACAAAGTGACGTCAGAAGCGCTCTGGATCTCGGAGAAACGCATTTGGGGCGGTTGAGAAGTCGGAGAAGCGACAACGGCTCTTGTTACTTCCGTTGCGGAAGCGCTCCACGCGCGTGACAAAAACTCCATAGAATTTAACGGCGTTTCAGGCGGTTTAAACGCTGGACTGAACCTCCATTGTTCTCCAAACGTTTTACCTTTATCCATAGAGAGAGAGAGAAAAACAGAGTGATAGAATGGGGAAGTTATTGTGAAGCTTTCGTGGTATTTAAAAGCGGACAGAGATATTCGATTTGGAGGTTGAGGTACAGTTTTAGCTGCCATAAATCCTACGGTTGGATTTAATCTTCTTGTTTAACTAACACGTGGCTTTATCTTGGTGGATGATGTTATCTTCGTACTTCCACTCCACATTTAATAATTAGCTAGTTAAATTAAATGCCATGCTAATTACTTGTAGCGGTCGTAGTCTTAAAACTAAAGAGTAAAGAACAAACAAAAGAAAACTATGATGGTTAACTGAATTTTCTTTCTTTTTGGCTATAAGAATAATCCATCTACTTATTAATATCATAACTATGATTGTTAACCAAATTTTCTCTCGTTAAAAATCATGTGTCTAACACAAATATGATATCCGCCATGAAATAGTTTATTGAATCATTTATTGTATTTGTTATAAGGGATTTGTTGTATAGTTTTTTTTGTTGGGAATGATCATTCATATATCCGTTCGGATTCAGTTAATCTATTCGGATTTCGAAATTTTAAGGTTAGAAATTTAAATATTATTCAGATATTTACAAATTTTGGTTTGGATTTGATTCGAATCATTGCGGGTTTGGTTCGGATTTGAGTTCGGATACCCATTTTAATTATATACTTTTAAACAAAAATCCAAATATAATTGATATTAAAATAAAATAATATAAAACATAAAAATTTGAATAATGTAAGACTAAATATTTAAATTTACATAAAAATTAGTTTAATTTAAATATTTGCATGGAGAACAAATAAATATTTTCAGTATTTTGAACATTTTTGTTATTTTTAGATATTTACATGTCACTATGTTGATAATTTTTAGATATTTTTAGATATTTTTATTTTTTTTGAATATTTAATAGAGATAAAATTTAAAATAATTAACATATTTAAATATATAATTATGATTTAGATATTTTTGGTATATCTAAAATATTTTAATTTAGATCAGATTTGGATCTGGTTATTTGAATATTAAACTTTTAGATCTATTTGAGTACTTCGCAAATTGAAGCAGAGGTTGATTCCCATCTAAACAAACAATCAAGGATGATCAACGAAAGGGAGGATCTCTAGCTCCAACCAGAATTATGAAATCCAGTTACCTAGAATTCATGGTTGAGACTATAGGAGAAAGGGAAGACAAAAACTATATCCGAACTTGTCGAATACTTTATCCTGCAAACAGAAAATATTTATTCAATCTAGAATAAAAAAAACATAAAACCTTGAAGAAAAATCTGATTCTAGATTGAAAACACTACAAAATTACCCTAGCGAACTCTATATTGTCCGCAAGCGGAAGCCAAAAAACTCGATCAATTGACCCAAGAAAGTAGATTTAATCAAAAAAGAGCCATAAATCTCTTTCCATTCTGAAAGACATGAAAGAGTTAAAAAAAAGGAAGAATAGAGAATTATCTTTCTCTCAAAGATATGTAAAACAATTCATAATAAATTTTAAAATTTGAAACGACATTTACTATAAAACTGAATATTTATTGTCATCGAACTAAGGTTGAGTATTTTTGTTTGAGTTTTGAGAATTTTATGGATAATAGTATGTACACGGTTGGCTAAACTGTTTAGAGAATGTTGTTCGAGTTTAAGAAAAAGTTAAACTTACGTTTGTGAAATATGTAAGGAACTTCCTCATCGTAAAATACCAAATCGTAACGTGGCGAGAATTTATCTTAATGTGAATAAATTTCGATCGTGCAATAAAACTGAAACTAATTTACAAAAAAAAAAATGAAACTCGAGTTATAAGAAAATAAAAATAAAAATAATTACTTTATATACCCCATTATATTATAGTGGGGGAGTGTAATTATGAATGATGTGCACGTGGAGGCGTGGCTGGGAATTGCCATCATACGTATGGAACCACAAATCAAATGTTTGTAAGGTTTTACCCGTGACGACAAGTCAGAACACTCTTCACCACCTTCTCCTTTCAGCTTTTTGTCTCTTCTTTATTTCTCTTTTTATAGTAAGAACAAATATTTTTAACTCATTCACTCTCTAAAGTTCAACCTTTTTGGAAGCATAATGCCACTGTGTACATTTTTGTAGGCTATATATTTTTGGGTCAATGTGTAGGCTATATCTGATTAGTTATATTTATAAAAACATTACTCCATAACGTAAAACATTGTCTTGTTTATCATTATAGGAGGAACCCCACAAATTTTCTCGTGGATTTTAAGTAATAACGGAAGTTCTTAATTTGGATTTATTTGAAGAATAAACACTGTCTTGGCATTGGCCTTGAAGAAACATAAATGGAAATTTATTAATAAGAAAAATGTCACATTCGGAACCAAAAAGAAAAAGAGAGTATAAGTTATTTAATGTGGATAAACAAACCATGAAGAATGTTTGCAGCCGAAGGTTACTCACCCAACTAAAGCTCTTTAGCCTTTTGGGCACGCGGGTTCACATTCAAGTTTCAACTCATAGGTGATAGGTGTACTTTTTTTTTCTTTTTTTGAAACAAGGTGATAGGTGTACAATCACATTTTTTGTCACCTAAAAATACTTAAATATATGGTGTTCTCCCGGGAAATCTGCTAATTCATACATTAACAAAGGACCGCAGTCCCAATCAGTACACACTGAGTACCTGTGCAAATTCATATACGAACACATGATTAATTCAAATTTCATACATAAACAATCACATTATGGCTAATACATACTTTGACCATGACTGTTAGTCAAATGGTTGCGGTGGCTTAGGTGGATTAAACGGATGCTTACGTGGAATGATGATATTATGATGTGTCAATATAATATATTTTTCTTAAAAATCGTTTTTCCTAAACGACGTCGTTTTGTTTTCTTCATTTAGAAAAAAAAAAAATTTCCCTTTTGCATACATAAGTTAATTGATATATACTCTCGTAGTCCTTTTATATCTATAATCATCTGTTATTCTAATATTTCAGTCTTCTTCTTTTTTTTGAAAATGATCTTCTTCCTATTGTTTCTCTGTTTATTTCATTCAATCTCTTTCTCTCGTTTTTTTCTTAATAATCTAGATCTCTTCTTCTCATGGTCGAGGAGGATAGGTTTGCACCCTCATCACGACCGAAGTTTATTTCAGATTTGTCTCCTAAACCATAATTATATTTGATTTGGTTTTGAATTGGGTATTGATTGCTTAATCTCATCACATTAAAAAGATGATATCTTTTATAAGGATGAGCTTGATCGTTTCTGTAACTGGTCGAGGAGGATAGGTTTTCTGTCATTAGATAGGTTTTCTGTCATTAGATATACTAGATCGTCTTTCCGCGCTACGCACGGATAATTGCTCTATAAAATTTCAGTTAAATATGTTGTGTGAATATAAGATATTGTAGAACCATTTTCAATTTAAGAACTCATTTTGAATTATAATATTAGCATAAAAAAGCACCTTCAGTGAAGATTCTAAGCTTGGAATTCTCAAAATACATATATGTTATATGTATATATTATATTAATATTTAATTGTAGAATTATTAACTTTACGGAAAATACAAATCAAATGATCAGAAAAAAATATTTTGAGTTACGTTTTTTGTAAAGTTAAGAACCTATAAATAAATATTAATATATTTATACACATAAATGTATTTTGGGAAATTTAAGTCTAGAATTTTTATTGGAGATACTCTAAGATAGATGAAATATTTTGTTTGTATACATGCTTGAATAAAAAATCAAAATTATTACAAACATATGTATAAAAGATTTCTTTTCCAATAACACACTTATAAATATCATTCTAAGTTCACGTCATCAATTTGAAATTAATCTCTGAATTTTGTTTTTAAGACTGAAACCATTTTGAATATGTTTGGTTTTGCCGTATTGACTTTAGTAAAAAAAAAAAACAATAATGTAAAATTAATTATAAGCACAATTCTCTTAAATATTTTTTAAGTTTTTTTCACCAACAGAGTTCCGAAGAAGAAATGTTCAAAATAGATTTAATTAAGGAGTCAAAAGATCGTTTTACCTTTTATCTTTTGAAAGGCAAAAATGATTTTTAAAATTTTTTGATTTTTAATTCTAAATATTTATCTATTTATTTAAAAATTTAATCTCATCTCCAAAATTCACCCCTCATATCTAGACTCTAAATTTATATTAGTTAACACTAACAGTATAAATATCTATTTACTCTTTAATAAAATAGATAACATGATGATTTCTAATCGTGTTACTCATTGGAAACTCTTTTGGTGAAAAGATTAAAAAGATCAAACCTTTGCGGCGAGCCTGAGGAGACACGCGACCATCTCTTTTCTTTCACTCTCTGTCTGCAGATCGTCTGGACATTACTTGGTGTTGAGCCTGATCCAGACTGGGAGACAACAGTTTCGCAGCTGCTCACTGGAAACTTCGACCGTCTTACATACATTCTACTGCGGTTGGTGCTACAGGTATCTATCTACTTTATATGGAGGGAGATGAATGATCGTAAACACAACAGCAAAGTCAAAGCGGTGGATCCTGGCTCGCCTTATTGACAAGACTGTTAGAAACCGTATCACCTCTAGGTAGTATTTCTTGAAGCCAAAGTTGCAGGGCCTCATGGCAAGATGGTTTGAAGCTCACATGTCCTAAACTAGCTCTAGAATAGCAAATAGCAAATTTTAATACGGATTCTAAAAGGCTACTCTTTGTACATATATTCTTTCAAAGTTGATCAATAAATTAAATATTTCATCAAAAAAAAAGATCAAACCTAAAAAAAATTATATTATAATATTAGATTTTATTAGCATAATTTTTATTTTATTTTTATTATATTTTTTTAATTTTATCATTCAATGGTCAAAAAGGTATAGTTCAGAATATAGTTTTTATGTATTTCAAATTTAAAACCCAACTTATAAAGAACGAAAACACAACACATGCTTAGGAAGGAGAGTACCTCAAATTCACAAGTCATTATTCATTATTTATAAAAATATGCAAGAACAGAGAGTTCAAAAATAGTTTGGATAAAGTTATGCTAGACTCCCTATGACAGAAATGAATTAATCCAGGAGCATGTGCTCTCTTCATCGATTGCGTCTGGTTGGCTTTCTGCTACTACAAATGGTGGCAGAACTGCAGGAGAAACAACCTTCGTCACACTTATGGTCTGTCTCTTAACTGTAAGGTTGGAGCTTGAGACTTCCACCAGACATTGTGGAGTTGGCATCTCATGGTTAGCACCGATGTCCCCATTAGCCTATAATATCAAACATGATTAAGTCAGTTTAGATTGTTTGGGAGGTGAAATATAAGATGAGTATGAGTAACCTCGAAGTAATTGTCAATAAGCTCTAACGCCTGCCTCCCTGTTAGCTCAGGACCAGTATTACCAAGGAGCACAAAAGTTGCCTTAACGACATTGTCGTAGACAGATATCTTAGCAAGGTACCTGTTACAAAGAGAAAGCACACGTGAACAACATGCACACGCGAACAACATGCTAAGCGAAAGTGTAAGGTGAGGGTTTTGTAATGTACATTTCAACTCCAGAAAAAACAATCAACTCACCATCTATTCCGATATAATCAAAACACGATAACAATGTCATAGATTTAAATCTCAAGAAGACCATTGTAGCTTGCTATTGTCTACCTCATGTTACTATGAGTATTAAAAACTAACTGAATCAAAACTAAGAGATTTCTGTTAATCTTATCTATTTGCTTTGGACATAGTTGAACAAAAACGGACAATTAAAAAGACTTCAGACTGTTTTGATAAATATTATGCAAATTAATCAAGATATTCTTGAACTGATTCGTGATTGATTAATCAAGATGTTATTGACTAAAACATGGAAACGTCATACCTCCAATACGTTTAGTGTTAACTGCTGTTACTAATGCAACAGCAAGAGTGGCAAGACTTTCATTGAACCTGTTGTGGGACTCATGAGAAGCCTGGTCCCAAAGGTAGACATTAATCATAGGTCATCTGAAATTGCCAATTATAATTGTGAGACAGTTAATGACATATGCATGTTATGGCTGGTGCTAGTATGTAATCGTATATGCTCACTGTTTTGGCTGTAGGTGGGAGTGCTGCCTCCGTTCAAGACCGGGTGTTTGCTGAGAGACTGTCAATTGATGACCTTCATGGGCGGATGATATCTGCAACACATGTTAAAGAATTTAGTTGTATACAAATCAGGACAATATACAAATCAGGACAATCAGGACAATACATGTTAACACAGGAAAGCCAACTAACCATACAAATCACCTCTCAAACTCTTGGAATGAGCGGAACCTGAACATGTTTCTCTCGATCACAACTGGGTTGTATTGAAGCTCCGAGAGGACAATATTCTGAGTGAAACAGATGGTGAGCTTGTGATCAGTAACACAATAGATGTCTTTTCTTTTTGTTGCGAACAATCCCTGAATAAATGGCATGTGCTCAATTTTATTAGTGAGATGAACTGAATAAGAGAATAAATCGTTGTAGATCCATGTTCATCAATCAATTACCTTGTCTACTTTGACATTGGCGGCTACAATACCACCAAAGGTGCTACCTGGATCAGCTATTACAGCTATCTGGTAGGCCTCACCACAAGGATTTGTGTGCTTCATGACTGCACATGTTGGGTTTTCTGAATCTGATACGCAGTTCCACGCTGAGTCAACACCAAGATAATTGTTGTATGACATTTCCTGCTCACCAGAAAAAAAAAAATTTAAGTAATATATGGCTGAAAAATGAGGATAAAGATTATAAACTGTAGTTGAAAACTATAGTTGAGAACTAAGACCATTTGGCAATCAAAATCAAAAAGTAAAATTAATATACCTTTACAACTACAATGGCAAAATGATTATTACCTTCCTCTGGAGCTGAAGCGATGTGTTGCAATACCCTAGCACTCGCTTCAGTAAGCTCGTCTCAACATAAAATGCAGTCATCCTGTATGGAGCTGAATCAGATGGTTTCCAAACAGAATAAAATTTAAACAACTCTATTGTTGATTTCTCTATCATTGATTTCAGTTGAATTAAAAGGAGATCACCCCATCGGAAGTAAGTTTCTAAAAATTTGCTAAATTTTAAACTAACATAAACACAAAACTAAAACATAAATAATCAGATAACAACAAACCTTTTAAAAGCCTCTCTCTCTTTGTCTCTCTTACAACCTTTGCGCTTTGATCTCAGCTTGGTTACCATACTCTGGATCTTTATCTGCATCCCGATAAAATACCAACAACAACAAAAAAGCAAAATAATTTAAATAAGAAAAGGAGAAAATATATATATATATATAATTTATGCTAATATTAAGTAATATTTTATTTATTAAAATAAAAAATAAAATCTAAAAAATTAAATATATATTCTACTTGATATAGTTACAATATAAATTAGTGGTGGGATTATGATGTTTTAGCGGTTCACAAAATGTTTTCCCCGATTGAGAAGTTACTTTTCTCG
>NC_027749.1:37413397-37460076 GCF_000695525.1 Brassica oleracea var. oleracea
AGATAATAAAAAAATTTAGGTATGTTTCATAAAAACATGTTTGGTTAGTTAAATGAATATTTGGATTATGACTTTTTAAAAACAATTGTCTCAAAATTTATTAAAATCTAATTATTGATGAGTAAATAACTATGTTAATTTATTTAATTGATAAAATACAATTCAAAAGCATATAAACAAACTGTTTAATCAACAATATGTGTATTAATTGTGGATTATTATTACCACATTTTATTTTTAATAGAACTTTGTAAGCTTGTTATAAGCCAAAACTGAATTAGCCCGGTAAGAAAGAAACTAAAATTGACCAATGTTTTTAAGAACCTTTTATAATCTATTATAAAATTAGATGATTTTGTAGCCAACACCAATATAAAAATACTAAAATTTTATTTTTTACCTATTTGATTAGGTTAATTATTTTAATATTAATTATATATTTTATTTTTATGTATATGCTATTTTATGTTTTGACATACTTTATGAATTTTTTAAATAAATTTTAGTGTTATGTTTTAAGATAGTTAGCATATATATCAAGTTAGTTAATTTTAGTTCATATTTTGAAATTAATTTATAGATTTACTTTAGAAATATTAAGATTATAAAAATATTAAAAAATGATACTGATTTGGAATATTTTTCGTATTTTTATTTATATATGAATATTTTTAATAGTATATAGCCTTTATCGTAATATTGGCTGTGGACATAATTTGTTTTTTTCTTGTTAAACTCTTTTTATGTTAAGTTTTCAAGAATTTAGTATAAATACCAATCTAATTTTTAAGATAATTAATACATTAGTTAATTTATCATTTTTGTAATTTTGTATTTATTTTTATTTTACTTTCACATACATGATTATTAGAACATTTTTTATGTTGATTTCTTTTTTAAAATGTTATTTTTGTTCGATAAAATTTTATTTTTAATTTTCAAATATTTAGTTTAAAAATAAAGTTAATTATTTTTGGCAAAAAAATTTAAACTTATTTAATTTTATTTGAGAGAAATAAAATACCTGAAATTTTATATTTAAAAATATCAAATTAACATTTTGAGAATACATATTATTAATAATAATTTTAGCTTCTATGTGACCACTTTAAATAACATATAGCCTCAATTTTAAAATCATATGTGCTTTAGATTCATATTTTCTTTATTATTTCAAATTCTTTTATTTTTTAATATTATATTTTGTACGTAAAATTTATGTTATTCTTCCAAATATTTAGTTTACATATCAATATGATTCCTTTAAGATTTTGGCTTTTTCTAAATTTTACATTGATTATGAAAGAAATAATTTTTGAAAGTTCTATAAGTAATATATAAAATGTTGATTAACATATTTTTCTTGGTGCTACAAGATAATATATGGATATTCTCAATAATTTACGGCATCAAATTATATATAGTATATGTTATTTGTGAATATTTTCAGTTATTTCTGTTTTTAAATCATATAGTCCATATCATATTAAATGTTACATACATAATTATATTTTTAGTAATAATATGCGATCAATACCAATTCATATATGGTACGTGAACAATCTCTTATTATATTAAGTTTTCAATAATTAATTACAAATATCAATCTAACTTTAAAGATAAGTTTTACAAATTTTAATTTATCTTTTTATAGTTTTGTGCTGATTTTTATTTATTTTTACATACGTGATTATTTATAAATATGTTTTTTAAAACTTTGTTTCTTTTTGAATATTTTTATTTTTGTTAATTTTTTGTTTAATTTCAAATATATAATTATTTTATATATCAAGTTAATTATCTTTAATAATATTTTTATTTACTTTATCAAATTAAGATGCTGACTTTTATATTATTATAATGATATTTTTAAATTCTATGTGAACACTTAAATAATATATATCCTCAATTTTGAAATCATATGTTATTTAGATTCATATGTAATGAAAAAGTGATTTAGATTTACATTGTCTTTATTATTTGAAATCCTTATATTTTTAAGATTATTTTTGTTACTTAATTTTATGTTGATCTTCCAAACATTTATTTCTTATAATAAACTGATTCTTTTAGTTATTTGGCAATTTTGCTTACAAAATTTATTATTGATATTTTTTTGAAAGAAATAGCTTCCATTTTGAAATCATATTTTGTTAGATTCATATGTAATGAAAAGTGCTTTAGATTCATATTGTTTTTATTATTTTAAAATCTTGTATTCTTTAAGATTTTTTTTTGTTAGTTGATTTTATGTTGGTCTTTCAAAGGTTTACTTTATATATCAAATTGATTCCTTTAATAATTTTGCATTTTCACTAAATTGAATAGTAGTTTCCTTTTTATTTTGAAATAAACATTTTTTGAAAATCTTGAAATTTTTAAAATAATAATTAAAATGGTAATTTGACATATTTTGGTGCTTTAAAATAATATGTGGATATTCTCAATGATTTATTGCATAAAATTACATATAGTACATATTTTTGTTGAATATTTTCAGCAGTATATAACCTAAATTTTGTAAATCATGTGTTTTAGATTTATATAGTTATAATTGTTTGAAAGTATTGCATTTTTAAATTAACTATTATATTTGTTTCTAATTTTTATGTTAATTTTCGAAACTTTATTTTATATAGTATAGATTTGTACATGATGTTTTTAACTTTGTAAGTTTAACTTATTTGATAATTATTTATATTTTATTTTGAAATAAAAAATTTCGTAATATTAACATTTTTAGAAATACCAAATTGAAAAACGATTTGGTATATTTTTGGTGCTTTAAAATAATATGTGAACATTCTCAATGATTTATAATATCAACTTATATATAGTATATGTTAGTTTGAATATTTTCAATAGTATATAACCTAAACTTTGAAAATCATGAGTTTAAATTTAGATTTATATAGTTATACTTGTTTGAAAGTCTTGTATTTTTAAATTAATTATTCTTTTCGTTATTTATTTTTTAATTTTCAAAAAATATTAAACATTATGTTAACTTTATATAGTATTTATATTTTTGTAAATTTACCTTATTCGATATTGATTTATATTTTAGTTTGAAATAAACATTTTTTTGGTAATATTAACATTTTTTAAAATAGTAAACTTAAATAATAATTTGTCATACTACGATTGGTCGTTTTAGATCCTAAGTGGACGCTCTCGATGGCTTATAGCCTCAACTTTTATATAGTATAGATATGTATGTATTGATATACAGGTATGAGAAGAAGAGAAGGCGAAGATGAAACAGCAAAGCAAAATATACGTTAAGAATAAAACCATAGATACAACCTTCACTAGTTCTCCTTTGGCGTAGTGGTTCTGCTTATGTGGTTTTACTCATCTAACCTGGGTTCAACTCTCCCACAAGCATAATCCAATATATATTTTACGACACCATTTTGATTTTCACCCGATTTAAGCCATGTCATCACCACATCATCTTTAGTTAACAGTCAACTAACATTTAACAAAAAAATTCATGGTCAAAATATTTATAAGCCTTAATGTGATTGTTTGTGTATGAAATTTGAATTACTCAGGTGTTCATGTATGAATTTGCACAGGTATTCAGTGTGTGTACTGATCGGGACCGCGGTCCTCTGTTTATGTAAGAATTGGCTGATTTCCGTGTTCTCCCCCATTCACAACTTGGGTGTGTCTCTCTGCTCCAAAAAGATCTCCATTCACCAGCGCTCCCCTTATCCAATCAGTAAAAAATAAGCTTCACAAATAAGACTTTCATACGCGTGACGAATGGTACTCATAACCACTGTCATTAATGGTATCACAAACTTCTGTATAAGTGCCTTCATATTTATAAAAGCCTTCACTGACGAGATTGACTCCTTGTGTGGAAAGTTCTTATGGAAAGAAAATTGTGAAGCTCAGTCCTTAGAAAAAGTAGCACGGAGTTCATGTTGCAAAAGCAAAAAAATGAAAGAGGGTTAGGTCTGAGAAACCTTTAAAACTGGAACAAAGTGCGTGCAATGAAGTTAAACCCTAAACAAAGACCCTAACTCAACGAATATGTTAAAATCCGACATTAATTAATAAAGTCCAAACACCCATAAATACATTTCTTTAGTAAACATGTAGAAGACGTAAGATGTGCTGCATCAGCGGGTCAACACCTTTTTCAGGGTCTTCCACACGAAGACCCCATGAGTCACATTGAAGAACTTGGGGATCTAGTCTCGAGTATCGTTGGTCATGAAGTCTCTGAAGGATCCATACTTTGCAAAAAATTTCTCCACTCTCTCTCTAGGGATGCGTCTAACTGGCTCAAGCAATCATAACCAAGATCTCTCATTACCTGAGATGACATAAAAAAGGCCTTCCTCAACAACTTTCTCAAAGACGCTGCAGCACCTCATGAGAGCAAGTTGGAATTTATCTATGCTAGTAAAAATTCTAGAGGGCCAGTAGAAGATGTCTGGATATTTCGAAAAGAGGCTGGATTCTATCTATATTGACATGGATGGGAAAATTGAAGCTTTGAACACTTTTGTCAAGAAGATGGATATTCGGATTCAACAGATTTCTGAGAGTCAAGAAACAAATCCTAGACATTCTTAAACCCAATTATGGTGGAGAATGATGAACAGCCATGATCTGGAGAGCTGAACGCAATAGAAGAAGCTGGTATTGCTAATTCAAGTTCAGTGTCGTTTGATATAAACTCCTGGTGTCGGTCAACACCCCTTAAAAGCCTTCAAAATTGAGTTGTTCTCTTTACACTTCAGACTCGACACTGAAGCAGAGAGTCGATCAACACTCACTGACGGATGTGTTACTTGTTTGTGCGACTGAGATGAGACCAATTGTGAAAAGTGTATAAGACTGAGATCCCATACCTTGTTGTCCCCAAGCATGTAGGAGCAAAAGAGCTGGCTGGATTTCATAACAGAGTGAAGACGATACCTGAAGGCGTCTCTTTTAAAGATGATTGCAATGACTTTTGTTTCTTTCAGTTCTTCAAGAACTCTAGAGAGACCATGGAAGAGATCAATGCACTGTATGATGAGGCTGGGAAACCAGCTGTAGAACTCACTATTGTTTTGAAGTTTAAATTTCCATCCTACCAGATAAAGGAGTGCATCTAGCTTCCTACATTGAGGTATCTTATGATCTTTTGCCTACAATTACTCCTCAAAAGGGTTAAGCGATAAAAGCGATACATAAAGCGTCCTTTGGTATTAGCATCGATCGACGATCCTTTGGCGTCGCTCGACACCCCTCTGGTATCACAGCACACAGAGATAGAAACAGCCAGGTCTGGGGGAAAGAGCAGAAAGCGGAAGAAGAAACATAAGAGAAAAAAGAAGAATGATGACTTCTTGACAGTGGTTCCTCAGAATTGTTCAAATGAGTACCTTGAGTACATAGTGTGCAACAGAGGAGGTTCGAAACCTTTTACCAGGATTCGAGTGCTTGTTACTCTAGAGCTGAGAGAGAACGGATAATCTTCTCCAAGAATCTTCATTGACTGCATGAACAAACTACTGAAGCAAGTTCCCATTCTCATCTCGACAAAACCTGATCTCCAAAAGTCAAGCTAATGACTAAAAACAAGCACTTGATGGGAGACAACCCATTGGTAAGCTTTAATTTCAGTTTAAATTTCATTTTTTCTAATTTTCATATTTTTTAGCACCATTCTTTGAGGTTATTGACTGCATGGTATATTAAATGGAAATACCAAAACTGATCACCTGCCAATAACATCCACGCTTGCTGAGAAAATCATAAGGAACCAAAGCTGACTTCCAACCTTAATCCACTTAATATTTTGTCTTGGGGCTTGGTATACATGATGTGCTCAAATTACCATAGAGCAACTCTCTCAAATAAGAGATCAGTTGCAGTATTTAGGAATCAAATCCACATAGACTTGTTATTTCACACAATAGACTTGGGTTTCAGATTTAGCTAGGCAAAATATAATATAAAGCAGTAAATAAAAGATAGTTTGTAAGCAGATGAGATAAGGGGCTAGAATTAGGGTTTCATTAGGTTATCAGAACTTAAATCTATAGATGCTAAGGAGTTGATCCTAGAACTCAAAAGCAATAATAAGATATCCAGCTCTCACTGTGAGTCTACATGTTTAAATCTGTATTCATACTGATGGGTATTTAATACGGAACGAGTATCGGTTGATACATCTATAGAGTGTCGATCGATATGTCTTTTAAACATGCTTTATCGTCCAGATCGATAAGTTCACTAGGTTACCTAAACCAACATGTCACTGTGTCTACCAACCTAGCTCAACAAAATTATTATCAGGTAATGAACCTACTATCGTAGTTGTCAATAACCTAAGTTCATGATTCTAGTTAATTACTCTTGAAAAGCAGTAAGATCAATTCTGATGAAGGATCCTAATAATTCACCCTTGCAATTCTATACCTTAGAAGTTCATTCACAACCCTAATAAAATCCCTCAACCTAGCAAGTGATCTACTCAAACATTATTAGAGAAGACATAATCAAAGAAAGAATAGAAATCATATAAATAAATAGAAAAACCAATGGAGTTCCAAGAGGACTATGAAGGAGTTCCTCTCTTCTCTCCTAACCTAAGAGAAAACCTAAAGTAAAACAACAGAATAAAGTTTAGCCGTCAACAATGGCTTAGGAAACTATAAGAACTTGATATGAAGTCATACAAGGGTATTGTGACTTCTGGGCCCAAGGTATTAGTGTCGATCGACACTTCTTCATATCTTTGACAGCTTCGTCTCGCGAGTCAGCCAGACCAGTCTTCAGTAACACGGACATAACTTTATATCTAATTGTCATATGGACCTCAAACCGGTGGCATTGGAAAGCTAACTAAAATCTATATCTTGAGTCCAAAGATTAGCTCAATCGCACCGTGGTAAGATCTCCATCCATAGCTAAAATTCTGACGTGTCTGCACAGTTCTGCACCTCTAATATCTCCAAAATCACCAAAGTATCCAAAACGTACCTTAACCTGAAATACTCTAAAATAGACTCCAAACACAATATAAAAACTCTAAATAGAACATATAATGGCATAAAACGTGGTAAAATCCATAGTATATCAATACACTGGATCGGATTCCTCTTTCAGGTCTAAAAGGTAAAATTATGTGTGTTTTTAGTTTCCTTCTCTCCTCTCTTCAGTATCTAGAAAAACAACGAAAATAAAAGATTAAGATGATTTTCTGGGATGCAGAGGGGTAGAAAAATTTCTTATGACCCGCTATTCTAATTCGATGGGATGGGATGATTACTCAAAGATGGAAGCGATGGGGTAGGCAAATTTCCTATGACCTCATTATTCGCCTACACTTTGCAAAGAAAAAAATGAAAGAAAAAGAAAAAAAGAAAAAGAAAAGATTCAGAGATGAGAGAAAAAGGGAAAAGAAACCAGAAAAAGACTACATGTTTACTCAAAAGCCTGTTAAGGTAAGAGCTTATGTGTTCATTGATCGATACTCCCAAGATAAAGGCTACACATTCTTTTGCAGAAATGAGGTCAGTAAAAGGGTATGTCAGGCGGCATCAGTTAAGCTGTGGGATGGATGGTATGGCTGCGAAGCCAAGGTTTAATATATGGAAGTGCCTCTAGAGTTGACACTGATCTGATGTGGTTTGCAACATTGCAGAGGTGAAGGTAGTAGTTTAAAAAAAATTGTGAGTCCCTTCGTTTTAAAACCTCTTTCACATGACTAATCTATTTTTGCTTGATGACAAGCAAAAAGATAAGTCAGGAAAAGTTGATATACCATGAATTTTATCACTTTTAAACCATGGTATAAGTCCTTTTTAGAGTCTATTATATGTGTTTAGATTGTGTTTAGAGTCTTTTCAGGTTTATGTACATTTTGGGCTATTTTGGAGATTCTGGAGCTTTTTGAGGTGCAAAGCTGTCAATATGCGTAAGAAGTTTAGCTATGGTTTGAAGCTTTATCACATTGAGATTGAGCCCACATTTAGACACATGATATATTTTTGAGTTAGCTTTCCAATACTACATGTTTTAGGTCAATAAGGATCATGCATGGATCAAAATTTATGCCCGCTTTACTGAAGAGTGGTCCGTCTGACTCGCGAGAAGAAACTGTCGAGAATCAACTACTGTTGACCAACGACACCTTGGTGTCGATCAAAAATCCTCCAAATCAGAAAACGTTGTATTTTAAGGAATTTTCAAGAATTACAACTTTACCCCAAAGTTTCCCTTATTTACATAAGACCCCTGGCCGACATTAAACCCTATATATATGTTTTCTAAGCTAATGTTGATGGCTACATTTTCTTTTATTCTTAGTGTTAGGGTTGGAGATAAGAGAAGAACTCCTTTAAGGTCCTCTTGGAACTCCTTTGGTTTTAACATTGATTTATTTATCTATTATCTATTCACTATGATTGTGTTTCTGCTATCATGTCTGAGTAATTCTATCTGTTAGATTTAAGGATTTCATGAGTTTAATGTCAAGCTGATAATTGATTAGGATTGCTAGGGTGTTTTTAGATATCGACACCATGGTAGCTTGTAATACTAGGATTTAGAGTAGTTGGAATAGCATGAGAGTGTGACTGATTATCTGAACTTGGAATTATAAGACAATTGAGCGGCACGAGAGTGCAATCGATTAACAGAACCCGAAACCTAAGTGGATTAGATACCTAGGCGCATTCGAGAGTTGGTTTAGGATTTAGTTGAACATTATCGACTGATCGTTAATGCTTGTCGAAAGAGGTATCAATCGACATTATCTGTAGTATCGAATGACACTCTTCTTTGTTTGCATGCGAGTGCTGGAACATAAGATTTAGATATCATATTAGATTTGCAGCGAGAGATAGTTATTCTAAGGAATAAAATTAACATGGTTATTTATTTTGTTTTTTTCTGTTTTTTTTTAAATAAGCTTATGTATGTTTTGTTAATGATATTTAATATTTTATTATTTCCATGATAAATATTTTACTATTAAGAATATTTTCATTTTATTATTTTAAAAGTAAAAACCAAAATCTAAAATTACCATTCATGCTTTTCAGAAAACTAAAATCTAGTGCAAAGTCAAAAACCAAAAATCAAAATCTAAAATCCAAAACCCAAAAACTAAAAACTAGAAACCGAAATCCAGAATCTAGAAACCAAACAAACAATCATCACCTTAATCTCCCACATCAGAAGTTTAACTCAAACATGAATAATATATAAAGGGTTAGGGTGAATCCACTTATCACCAATTGGTTTTAAGTTAGAATCTCATGATAAGCCCGAATTTAACATGGTATCAGAGCTGGCCTACACCCTGGCTCATTAATCCGGCCAGGATAGTGGCCCGATCATCCCACTAATCGATGGTCCAAGAATTGCTCAATTCTGCAGAGATAGCAAAAAAATAGCACTATCTCGGAGGGGGTATAATGGATTATCGTGAGATTAATGGTTATATGCACCATTATCTCGGGGCATGGTGTTGGAGATTAAGATCCCATATCGGAAAGACAAAACGGACTTCAATAATATATAAGGGACTTAAGCCAATCCATTTACCATCAGTTTGTTTAAAGTTGGAAACCCATTGTAACTCCGAATTTAACATAGAAAAGCTTCAAATAGATCTTAGAGAATTTTCAACTCCTCTTTATATATACCTTTGTAATAGTATTTAGAGGCAAATTCACTCCAACACAACTCTATTTGATCCACTAAATTAGAAATTGCTATTTTTTTCTTCTATAATAGAAAAATAGCAATTCTATATTTTTTCATTTTAGTTAAATATTATTAGTTTAAAGGAATACATTGGAATAAACTCCATCTTTATTATAGCGTTCATCTATCTCTAGACATTATTAGAGAAGTGGTTTGTCATGTGTCATCACCACATATATTTTGAAATAAAAATGATGACATGTCATACTAAAAATGATAACATGGTTTGAAGCTAATTGAGAAATAGACATGGACATTTAATGTTGATTTATATTTCGGCAAGTTTTATAAAATATGGTAATAACTCATAGATCATCAATAATATAACAACAAATAATATAATAGTAGAAATATAAATATAATATTATTTTAAAGTTTTTAAATTATTATTTAATTCTACTTATCATAATTATATATATTTTTTTACTAAAAAAATTTCAAATTTCATGCAGTTTTTTTTTAATTATAATTTTCTGATCCCAATACCATTAGTTCTTTTTTAATATTTATAAATTTTAGAAATTTTATTTAGTTTTACGTTTTGATAATTATATATAACAAAATTTTCTCTTAATTTTATGGAATTTTATTAAATATAGATAAACCAAAAGAAATAGATAAAAAATATTACAAAATTATTATTTTAAATATATACATATATATTATTAAATATAAATTTAAAATATAAATTATTTATTTTATAGCAATTTTTAAATATAGTTAAATTAAAAATTAAATATTGTAAGCGAATAATAAAAGCTAAAGTTACTAAAATTTTATTTTTAAATATAGTTTAAATTTTAAAAATTTTTATTTCTGCACTAGGAAACACGTAGTTTTAGATATAAAAATAAAATAAAATACATTGGAGATGATGTAAGAGATATATAAGTTTTTTACAGAATCTTGTAGTTTCATGCAATGGTTGATAGCTAAAACTGAAAATCGCAATCAGATGGATCTAATTAAGAAGCACTTTAAAACTTTTTAATAGATAAAGCATTGTTTTCTGTAGATTATATACATTTTTGTTTTGTATATACATCTGTAACGACCCAAATCTCGGCCCGGAAATATTTAGCCCAGTAAGACCCAATTGCATTGAAGAAAACCCTAAAGTTTTCTTATTTAAGATGAGATTTCGTGGTGGCCTCTGACATAGACTTTTGGGGATGGAAAAGCCCTGCCGGAACGGCACCGGAACAGCCACAAATAGCCACCATGAAAGAGAAGTCATCCTACCATCCGAAAAGAGAGAGTAGAGCTCTGCAGACATGTTTTGGGGGAATAGAAGAACGATCGATCAAATATGAGTATTCCGAAGCTAAATTTTGAGGTTATATTCTACACTCATAGATCTATGTGTATCAGAAAGCAGATCGTCATTTGGAATTTTTATCTATAAGTTATGGTTGTTTCTTTGGGACTGATATCTACAGATCGGATCCGCGAACAGTCAACTTCATCAGCGTTTTACCGTTGATACAGAAGGAACCAGGGAACGGGCGAGATATCATTGGAAAGATCTCGATTCCAGATTTTCAGATCATCTATCCGATTGTCAAGTCGACGTACGGTTAGAAAGTTATTGACATTTCTTCTTGGCGAAGAATAAAGCTGTTGAGTTGTAGAGACAGTTCCGACCAGTCTCGGTGTAAGTCAGAAACGGTAGACAGAAACAAAGTCTTTCAGTCTGTAAATTTTTCAGTAAGTAGTTAACTCCCACATCTATCATCTCCTGCCAGCGGATCGTTATTCCGAGTTATTTTCTGAGAGTTATACTTGTTTTCGTGAGAGGTGTTGGTGCAGTTTGCGTTTACGACCAGCCTGGAGATGAAGCTACTTTGGTTAAGCAAATGGTGTCCGATCGGAGTAAACTTGGTGTCTACGGATAGAGGACATATAGGACTACATTATGACCGGAGGGATCTAAAGGTTAACGGTCAGTTCTTGAGTTATTCATCTGTTTTCTCTATGGTTCAGCTCTGCCAGAATATCATATTGATCTAATTTCAGAGAGCTCCGGAGTTGCTTTGTTAGAGCCGTCAAGGTCCATTCGGGGTTTCCTCAGGTTTCTTCAGAACCCGTGGAAAAGGTGAGGGTCTATTCCGTAAATCCCGTACCAGTGTAGAATTCTCTCTATCGTAGTTTAGATTTCGAATCATGATCCGTCTGTTTGAATTGGGTCTGTTGAGTCCTAATTGGTAATTAGTTCATTCATTGTAAACTGGAACTAGGGGTCTAGAGGATTCAAGTTTTGATTGGATTGTGTGATTGTAAGAGATGCGATATATATATATATATATATATGTATGTATACATAGTTATTAGTAGGGACTATGTGCGTGGGCGGGGGCTCATAGATGTCTGGGCTAGCGACGCTACTCTGATTGTGCAGGCAGGGGTTCAGAGACGTCTGGACTTGCGATGCTACTTGTGCGAGTGTGTGGTGCCGAGACGTTTGTACCATGGATGCTACTTGAGAGGGCAGGGGTACAGAGACAGACTGTACTAGCGACGCTACGTATTATATATCCATATGAGGAGATGCGGGGTGTATGGACTAGCTATATGCTATCATCGAATTGTTTGTGTTTTGTTTGTGTGATGCTTTAGGCGTCTTGTTTGTTCATGTTAGAGCTAAAATTCCATAGTGGGAGTTCTATTTACTCAAGTCAGTGGTTTGCGTGTTTAGCATCCCATACCTCACGGAGTAACTCTCCAGTTACTCACCCCTCTTTCTTCCCCTTTCAGATGAGAATGACGAGCAGGAGTGATTGCTATCGGGCTGGTGCTTTGGGAGTTTTATTTCCTTTCATTTTCAGACTTGCAGTTTTTATGCTTTTACTGATATTTTTGAGATTTATTATGTTATTTGGATTTTTGGCTATTTATTGGATTTACGACTTTGGAATTGACTTTTGAGAAGTAATAAATGGAGATTTCAGACTTATTATTTATTTAAGTTATTTCGAAAAATACGGGTGTTACAACATCATTGTAAACTTTATCTTTATCTAAAAGTAAAAAAAAAAAAAACAGAAGCTTAATCTCGATATTATTCTGATGAGATGTAACCACGAATTTGGTCAAAGTATAGTTTATTCACGCAAACTATTAAACTAACAAAACCTTATATATAAATCAGAAGTAAGGGAAACACTTCATCTGTAATACCCATGCATAAACCCTAGGCTGTACTATCACATTCGACGCTGATGTCCACACCGGACGAGTTTCTTCAACTGATACAGAAACTTACGAGCAGTTGATATGTGGCGACGTATGTCTGCATTGGATTTGGCCTTCTTCAAACTGTAGTTCTTCAGATAGATGCAACGACGTCGTCTATAATCGTCTTCCTGACTCAATAGAAAGTCTGCACTCAGTTTTTCTGAAGTTACTTCTTCATCACGTATTGACTTCTTTGGGTTTCCTTCTTGATCCCAAACTTTTCCATAGATCCAGTTCTCGTTTTCCATAATCGATAATATAGCAGATTTTTCTTCTATCTAGCTCTCTATATAAAAGAAAAAAACTGACGGATAAATTCATTAGTGGTAGATATTAGGGTATATATACAGCCTTTTTTTTCCTTTTTTGAAATGTTAAATATACTGGATTATTTAGAGAATTTTATTTACAAAAAATATATATCCATTAACAAAAAAAGAGAAAAATAACTCATTAACATAAACTCTCTGTGACGACCCGGTTTCCTTAACAGGTTTGGTTTGTTTCCTAATTATTATTTTTTTAATTAAACCAAAGTGATATATCAGATCAGCAACTGAACCAGAGGTCAACCCAAAACCCTACTCAACCAGCCAAGGTGCCAACCAAGACAAATGTGCACTAAAAAAGCCATATCTTACAAACCAGGAGGGTTTAAATGACGAGGCTAATTTTTATGGATTCTACACTCAAAAAGGAATCCAGGAAAATTGGAATCGGTCCAAAATAATCACGGAACAAGAAGTTATGAATTTTACAAGTCAGAGGTTTCTTATCCCGTCCATCTGCGAGTACCCAACTTTAGAAGAGGATTCAAACCCAAAGAAGAATTGGCCTGAACCAAAACCGATCATAGGAGTCAAGAGGAGTTTATCAGCTTGAAAGCCCAAGATCAGGAGAAATGACCACGGAAATTAGGAGATATGATCAATTTCCCAAAACCGGTCAAACCAGTTCTACACTTGCCTTATTTGGAAGATCCGGGGTTCAAATCAAACCAACCTCAAGAATGGCAACCAGGCTACCTTATAAGTCATTCAGAGGCACTCCAAAACATCCTCGGAAGCACCAAGCCACACTATATCAGTCGGATCCCAATCAAACCAAAAGATCAAGCCGGTTTGCATCAATTGGCCAAACCGACATCATTTAAGGAAAGTCTTCAACCAATTCAACTTGGTTCGACCCAGAGATATTTATGGGAACCAGGAGATACTTTAGACCATTCAGAAGACATCCAAGACGTCCTTAGCTGCACCAGCACCCAGGAGATCAGGCGGATCTCTCTCTCCATCAACATTCCATATATGGCCACAATTACACTAAATGCTTTGGAGGAGTTTCTACAGATTTTTGCCCAAGACCAATGGCCATATTCTCTTCTATTAAGACCAAGGAGTATTTCAGGAAGGCTTGAAGATCATGGCCACGTCCAGAAGCTGTCCAGATACAAGATCATCCAAGTTATCCTTTTGAAGGAACAAATCGAACTAACGGCTAGTTTCCATGGAGCCATCAAAGCCTTCTCATCCAAGACTTTTATTTCGATTTATTTCCTTTCCTTATGTAATTTTCAGACTGTTAGAGAGTCCTTTGTCGAGCCTATAAAGCTCTAGTCTTTGCTTCATTGTAAATCACCAAGTAAATAAAAAGTTTATTCAGTTTTTATCAAAGATTGTTCTTTGTATAAAATATCGGTCTTTAGGATTCAAAGAGAGATTCTTTGTTGTTCTATTGATTTCGTGAGTCTAGTTTGTTTGTGCAAATCAAACAAGCTCAGTACACAGATTAATAGAGTCAATCACATCGTTTCCATCATCCATCAGATTGAGAGATTCAATCAAACATTCATTCGCAAATCCACTTCAATCCATCTTTTGATCAAGCTGAGAGTGATACACATCCAGCAGCTTGATTCCACCATATCTTTTACATTTGTTTATTTATCTTAGTTTATTTTTCATAACATTCGTATCTCATTCATCTTTCATTTGTTTCAGGTCTTACAATCGATTTCAGACCATATCGACCAACCGGTCACATCTTTGGTTGATCCGATTTGAACCTCCAACAACCATTTGGGCGACCCAGCTTCCAGCCTGTAAGATTTGGTATCAGAGACGAAAGGTTCTTTAGTCAGGTCCATTCTATCCTTGCATCATTCATCTTCCTTGCATTTGTTTCATCATTAAATAAAAAAAAAACAGTTTTTGCATTGTTATTGTTCTTAAGAAAAGAAAAACAAAGAGAATAAATTTCTTGCATTTGATTCATGAAAATTTGAAAAAGAAATCTCATATTGTGTTTGCATTCATTCCCCAGCTCCACTTGCCATTTTTATATTTTGTGCATTCATTTTAGAAAAGCTAAAAAAAAAAAATCTACATTCCATATTTGTTTCTTGTTTGAATCTTGCATACAAAAATTAAAATAAAAAGGCATATCATTTTTTTCTTAATTTCGTGCATACCACATTTGTTTCATAAGTTGGTTATTTGCATTCAAAAAAAAAAAATCATTCAGCTTAGTTTATATCATTTTGGGTTCAAGCATACATTTTTGTTTCCATTTACGGTTTTTGCATTTCATCCTGAGAAAATTTCAAAAAAAAAAAATCATTGTTAGTTTTTGCATTTCATATTTCTTACTTGGTGTGTATTATCAATTCACATTGTCTTCATTTCGTGCTTGCATTTAAAAAAAAAAAAAGGAAAAACATTTAAGAGCATAGTTTACATCATTTTTGCATATTGTTTTAAGAGTTTGCATATTAAGAAAATTCAAAAAAAAAAATCAGTGATAGTTTTCTTATCATATTTTCTTTCCATTTGTGTTTCTTATCATACCATATTTTTTTTATTTCGAGATTGCATTCAGAAAACCAAAAGAAAAATCATTTTAGTATAGTTATTTCATTTCGGTTCATAATTGCATATTTTCTCGGTTTAGTTTAAATTGCATTCTTGCATTTGTTTTATTTTGGTTAGACCAAAACATTCCATAACTTCACTTGTTCTTTGAGATTGTTTTTCAAGAAGTAATGGAAGAGGAAGAACACGGCCAAGCCCTAGAAGCCACACTGAGCCAGCATTTTGCAGCTCTACAAAAGCTCAAAAATCAGACGGCTCGGTTGGAGAAGAGAAACAAGGCACAAGGCCAACGTCCACATGAAGGAGAAAGGAGATTTGGAAATGTACCAGGGGCTGTCTATGTCGAGCCCAAGCCACCAGATCCTTCAAGGATCAATCAAACTCCAACTTCTAACACCCACAACTCTCATGTTGTTAATTCTCGGTTTGATTATAACTCTTTTGCTGAAGCTATCAAAACGTGGAGAGCTCTTAAGGAAGTCATGAGGGATAGATTTGCACTATATTTTACAAGTTCTGAAATCCAGGAACTATATCCAAGGAGATATCCAACTCATGGTTCCAAAGAAGCAAGGAAAATTGTGGCACAAGAAGGTCAAAGAGTCTTGCCTCAACAAGATTACTTTCAGCCAAACCAGGGGCACGCCATTGTCCATTGCTTAGACCAGAAGAGGGACATCCCAGAGTCCATGAAGATGAGCAAAAGTGTCGGCCAAAACACTTTGATCGGGTCCAAAGAAAAACAAGAGCATGCTACTATGCAAGTAAAGGCTAAGGTAAGTCCTATACTTGATGATATTGTTCATAAATCATCTACCACTTGTATGATGCACTTGTCTTTGTCCAAGAGTGTTATTACAGGTACTAAAGAGTCTAGATCCCACGTAGATGACACACTAAGAGCAAACCTTCTAATGGACCAGAAGGAAAAGCAATCAAATTTGCTTAAAGAAGCAAAACCAGTAAGAAAAGTATCAAACCAAGGTAAGAGTCTAACACATCCTTTAGCTACTGGTTTAAACGTGAATCTTCTTGGTACATGGGTACCAGATGAGAGCCATATTCTTACTGAGGTTACAAGGACCGAACCAGAACATTAGCTCAATCAAAATCCACACCACAAGTGGAACTGAACAAAAGATTGTTCAAGTGCCAAAACCTGAGGTAAATTTCACTCTAGATCATCATGATATTATTAATTCCATGACAAGATTAATGCACTTGTCTTTGACAAGATTAATGCACTTGTCTTGTCCAAGGAAAAGTGAAATTATTACAGGAAACCAAGATGAGTACAAGGCAAAGAAAGAACAAGAAGTTCTTGCTGCCACAACTGATTTAAGGGTTAATTGTTCTATGTTTATATCATTTTATAAATCCCTTTATTTTGGTATAATATACTTGCCTTTGCCAAGATGTTTTGATCCAGGGATAAGTCAAGAGGAACATAAAAACCGAACTGAGCTATCAAAAGAAGGTGATCATACCAACCAAGATCGAAAGTTGCAAGAAAGGCAGCCACCAAACCAAACTTGTCCAAGGAAGAATATCATTCTTCATCATGCTAAAGCATCCAAGGTAAATTCGACCATAACAAATTCTGTTCATGAAACTCCAGTATCAGATATAATTCACTTGGTCATTGTCCAGAATGTTGAAAAATTTTCAGGTTGCAAAGAAAAAAGCTTCAAAGAAATCCCACCGGATAATCTTTTGTTGCTATGAGGATCAACCCCAAAGATGGCCAGAACCGAGCCTACTAGGAGTATTAAGGACCATCCACTGAAGAAGAGAGGCAATGCCAAAGTACATAGCAGAGGCGTGATCATATCCTATTTTCTGAAAGAAGAGCCACCTGATGAACAATCCATCCCCAAACCGAAACAATATCAAGGTAAGACCTTAGAATCTCAAAAGAATATGAAAACTGACTTGCTCTATCTTGGTGCAGGTTATCCAGTTTTTAGGTCGAAACTTTGTCAAGGGGGAGGGTATGATGCGGTCATCAGATCAGCAACTGAACCAGAGGTCAACCCAAAGCCTTACTCAACCAGCCAATGCGCCAACCAGGACGTACGTGCACTAAAAATGACATATCTTACAAACCAGGAGGGTTTAAATGACGAGGATAATTTTTATGGATTATAAACTTAAGAAGTAGTCCATGAAAATTGGAATCAGGCCAAAATAATCAAGGATCAAGAAGTTATGAATTTTACAAGTCAGGGGTTACTTAGCTCTTCCATCTGCGAGTACCCGACTTTAGAAGAGGATTCAAGCCCAAAGAAGAATCGACCTGAACCAAATCCGATCATAGGAGTCAAGAGGAGTTTATCAGATTTCCAGAAAGACCAATATCAGGAGAAATGGCCGCGGAAATTAGGAGATATGATCAATTTCCCAAAACCGGCCAAACCAGTTCTACACTTGCCTTATTTGGAAGATCCGAGGTTCACATCAAACCAACCTCAAGAATGGCAACCAGGTGGCCTTATAAGTCATTCAGAGGCACTCCACAACATCCTAGGAAGCACCAAGCCATACTGGATCAGACGGATCCCAATCAAACCAAAAGATCAAGCCGGTTTGCATCAATTGGCCAAACCAACATCATTTAAGGAAAGTCTTCAACCAATTCAACTTGGTTCGACCCAGAGATATTTATGGGAACCAGGAGATACTTTAGACCATTCAGAAGACATCCAAGACGTCCTTAGCTACACCAGCACCCAGGAGATCAGGCGGATCTCTCTCTCCATCAACATTCCATATATGGCCACAATTACACTAAATGCTTTGGAAGAGTTTCTACAGATTTTTGCTCCAGAAGCTGTCCAGATACAAGATCATCCAAGTTATCCTTTTGAAGGCACAAATCGAGCTAACGGCTAGTTTCCATGGAGCCATCAAAGCCTTCTCATCCAAGACTTTTATTTCGGTTTATTTTCTTTCCTTATGTCATTTTCAGACTGTTTGAGAGTCCTTTGTCGAGCCTATAAAGCTCTAGTCTTTGCTTCATTGTAAATCACCAAGTAAATAAAAAGTTTATTCAGTTTTTATCAAAGATTGTTCTTTGTATAAAATATTGATCTTTAGGATTCAAAGAGAGATTCTTTGTTTTTCTATTGATTTCGTGAGTCTAGTTTGTTTGTGCAAATCAAACAAGCTCAGTACATTGAGAGAGTCAATCACATCGTCCCACCATTCCATCCGATTGAGAGATTCAATCAAAACCTCCTCCGCTAATCCACTTCAATCCATCTTTTGATCAAGCTGAGAGTGATACACATCCAGCAGCTTGATTCCGCCATATCTATCCTTTATCTTTGTTTATTTATCTTAGTTTATTCTTCATAACATTCATATCTCATTCATCTTTCATTTGTTTCAGGTCTTACAATCGATTTCAGACCATATCGACCAACCGGTCACATCTTTGGTTGATCTGATTTGAACCTCCAACAACCATTTGGGCGACCCAGCTTCAAGACTGTAACAGAAAGAAACCAACAGCCGCCTGATCCATTAAGAAAAACACTAAATCCTCAAAATGCCGGAGCCTTCAGTACTCCAGAGATCCCGAGCGCTCGATCCGGACGCTACATGGGAGAGAACTCATAACAACCTCCGCAGCAGAGCATGCCTCAGTGAAGCTTGACAGTGGCCTGGACGAAATAGGCACCGGACTACAAGCCCAAAGAAGTTATCCGATCCAATCGCAAAACAGATATATGGAATGACCCGGGGAACCTAGAAACTGAATGTCACCACTGGGAAACCTAACTTCCGAGAACCGAACTCCATCTGCTGCAAGAACCGTCCAGCAAACAGGGTTCGGTGACCCAATAGGGCAAGCTCGCGGTACGACCCCGCAGACCTATCGATGCGGATACTCAAAGAGAAGATCTGGGGATCCCGGGCGAAACCGGAATGTTCAAGAACTATATCAAAAGAAACGATGCCGAGCTCAAAAGAATATACTCCATCGTGCATATGGCGACGAGCTCCGCTACAGACATATATATGGTCATTGAGGAGACAAGGAGAACTCCATTCACAAACCGAATCGCCAGCGCAAGGCTACACCATGTTGGGAAACTCAAATTTCCCGAGTACGCTGGGAATACAGACCCGAAAGTTCATGTACGAGCCTTTCGACTAGCGATATCAAGAGCACACCTCAACGATGACGAAAAAAGGCTGGCTACTACCGCTTCTTTGCCAAAAATCTCACTGGGGCCGCACTTGAATGGTTCGCAGGCCTCGAGGAAAACTCAATCGACAACTTCACCCAGTTGTTGTCTGCATTCCTCAAACAATACTCGGTTTTCATTGAAACGAGGGTTACCGAGACAGACCTCTGGAATCTCAAACAAGCGCCCTTCGAGCCATTAAGAGCGTACATAAACAAGTTCAGGGAAATCAAAGCCAAGATCTCGCACCCAAACGAAGTCATGGCCCTGGCGGCGTTAAAGGACGGCGTCTATTTCTCATCCAAATTCAGGGAAGAAATGGCAGGGCGGGCACCAATCTCGTTGGACAATGCACTACACCGAGATTCCTACTTTGCAACCCACGAGGAGGAGGTCGCAGCCTTAAAGGAGCGCAAACAAAAATAACGTCGCCAAAAAGAATAATGCTCCTAAAGAACCAGCAACAAAAGGGCAACACTCCTATGCAATAAATAATTTGCCGCAAAACAAATCATCGACGTACGACCCCAACAAACACTGTGCCTTACATGACCGAAAAGGTCATTCGACCGAGGAATGTTGAGCGGCACTTCGCAGTCAAAACAAAAATAAAAAGACCAGCGAGGATACCGAAGAAGAAGAGGAAGAGCCAGCGACTCCAAAATCTAATCGAAAAGCTAAAGGCTCTTCGAATAAAAGAGGCAGGGAAAGCGAGCCAGAGCCGCCTAGCTCTCCACCCCCAGCGCCGAAGAAAAGAGTCGACATGATCTTGTGGGGGTCAGAAAGCCATACACCTAACAGAATCGAGGGACAGACCAAAGGAAGAGTATGCATCGACATTACGGTAGCAGTCCGAACACTGAAGCACCTCAATGAAGCTACTCCCCCTAGTATTACTCGATACAACCCAAATGCAGGGTCTCCCTTTAGGAAAATCCCCAACTTCAAGCGAAAGCAGAAGATGGCCAGAATCCGTGAACTGCTAGAAAGACCAATTGCCCCACAAATTCAGAAGAAAGACATCATGCGAACCCTTAATCGCAACATGTCTGGGGGACAGAGACACTACCGACCAACACCAACCAAAAGATGGAATTTTCCGACGGACAACAAAGGCAAACAACGAATCGACTTTATCTACAGAGGCTCTAAATTTTGCAACTCGGTTAACTCCATCAAAGCATACCAACGAAGAGCCGAAAAGAGCATAGGAGTCAGAGAGCCTCTATCAGGTCCCAACCATGAAATCATCTTCGACAAAAATGAGACTGCAGATCTTGACAAACCACACGATGACGCTCTAGTAATACGACTCGACATCGGCGGCTGCGAACTATCTCGAGTAATGATCAACACCGGTAGCTTGGCTGATGTCCTCTTCTACGACGCGTTCAAAAGAATGGGGTTCAGCAAAGCACTCCTCAAGCAAGAACGAACCCCTCTGATCGGGTTCGCAGGGGAAACCACCTACTCCCTTGGGTCAATCGAGCTCGCTGTAACCGCCGGAGAAGTCAGAAAAAATCGTGGAATTCATCGTGATAGACCATCCAGCCCCATTCAACGCAATCCTTGGAAGGCCCTGGCTATATAACATGAAGGCAGTCCCCTCAACCTACCACCAATGCCTGAAATTCCCGACTCCAAAAGGAATCAAAACCATTAGAGGAAGCCAGAAGAGCTTCAGAACATGCTACCTTGCAAGCTTCAAAGATATCGAGCAGCACTCCTAATTAGGCCATCAAGATCAACAACAGACGTACACGCCTACATGAACCACCAAACAAAAGAACCTATCTCTGGAAAAATAATCGAACTACGTTATGACATGATCCCTCGCCAAGGGTACGTAGGCAACTCACGACACGAGTTCAGTCACCCACCAACTACACAGCTCGAAGGATGCGCATCGCAACGCCTGAAGCACGCTAGCACATCAGCATCGACTTCGAATCGGAAGACAAGCTTCCTTCCTTGTCTAAAATTTGTAACAAACCGTAACCCAACATTTTAATAAAATTCGGTGCTTACACCTCGTAGTTCGAGCTCGTTAGATTTCCTATATCCAAAAATCGCAATATTCTTAACGGTTGACTGTAAACCAGGACCCTGATCAAGTCTTTGGTTACAGCCAGCTCCGCCAACGAGCGCGGCGAAACTAGTTAACAAAATCTTTTGTTACATCAAATGTACGTTGATAAAAATACCTACGACAAATCGACACACGACCTCAAAAGACCGGCCTTGCGTAAACATAAAAATTGCAACAAACAACTCGAGAACTCACAATCCTATCTTTATTAAAAAAATAAAAATAAAGCAAAGGAAACAAAGGGGAAAGCGAAAATAAAAATCAAATTCATAAAACTACTCCTCGATATTAAATTCACCATCCTCGAACTGGCCGCCTGCGCGCTTCATTTCGTCACTCGTGTCATTCACCGCAGAAGGAACTTTAGCAAAGAAATTTTCTGGCAGGTCCTCCGTAATCTGAGGCAGATCAAGCTTCTCAACGGAGAAATCCGAAACCGCCATCACATCGAGCTCAGATCCGAGCTCGACCTCTTTAGTTAGAAGACGCAACAACTCATCCGAAGCCAAAAGTTTGTTGTTCATGATGTCCTTCAATATATCTATGTTCGCCTTGACCTCCCTAAGACGAGCTTTGCAATCACTTGCGGCCTTCTTTTTTTCCCACTTCTCCTTCAAAGATACCAGCACGTCCAAGTAGCTATCTGCCAAAGCCCTTTTAGCATCATAGAACTTATTAGCGGAAGATTCGACATTCGCCTCCAAAAAAGAAACTTGCTCTAGGGCCGACTTCCTCTCGTTACTCACAACTCGTAAAGGAGCCTCGAGTGAAGCAGCCTGATTCCCCAGCTTCTCAGCGGCGGCCAGCTGGACAGTGTTAGTACGCTCTCGATCCTGAGCCATCTTCAGACCAAGTTTCAGCTCCCGAACAACCGTCTTTATCTCATAAACCTCGTCGGAGCACGGAACATCCTGCAGACGTCTCTCCAAAGTCGCCGCAAACTCATTATTAGCCTCCATAGACTGGAACGTAACGAGTCAGAACGAACCAATCAAGCTAAAGATTCAAAGTTACAATTATCAAAAAGACGACCTTAGCATGAGCAACATCCATCTTCACATAGGCCTCGCGCCCCATCATATTTTGTAAGGAAGGAAGTGGACATCCAGCAGTCTTGAAATACCTCACCAAGTGAGCGACACTGTCCGGATCCTCCGTGATAGGACAACCCTTGGAGTGAGAAAACTGCCCATGAAACGGTTTAAAAACAACCGTATCACCCAAAACACCAAGACTGGTCTGCACCATTCATTTTCGCCTTCTTCGGAGGTGGATCGCTCCCCTCCGAACCAGTTGGGCTACTCGACTTTATGCAAGCAGCAGAATTTTCGCCCTCGAGGTCTTTTCCCTCTCGAGGTGAAGCTCGCGGAAGTCGGGTCTCCTCGTGAAGAACTTCTGTGAGCGCTTCGCTCACGTCTCCGGATCGGATGCGTTCCACACTAACGTCGCCCGCTAGATTTCGTATCCTTTCGGATTTGCGAAGGTTTGTCCTTCTCGATGCCATGTCTTTTCGGCAAGAGGAAACAAGAATCTATCGGAGTACTGTGATAAACCCTAAACGAAGTAAAGCTTCATAAGGGCCAAGGCGTCACTGTATCCCAACAATCTAGATAAAAGAATCTCGAAAACTGAGGAAGCAAAAGATATTCCTAAAACCATGTTTATCCATTCAAAATAGTCAAAACTTCGCGATCAAAGATCGCGGAAAACAAAAGTCTGAAATAGAAAGATCAACTAGAATCGTCTCCTTCGGGAACAGACGACCCTCCGGCTTGATCCACTGAATCTTCGGAAACTTGAGGAAGGTTGAGCCCGGAGATTGACCAATCCGATACAGCAGCCAAAGTAACAAGACCGTCACAGTCCTTCTCCATCTCCTTCAAACGAGCAAGCTAGGCATCCACAGTTAAGCCCCCATCCTTGAGCTCGTTCAGAAGATCGATGTTGGCAACCACCTCTTGCAACTGGATCTCAGCCGACGCCTCCTTTTTCTTGTTCACCCATTTCTCCTTCAACGACTCTAGGATCTCCCGATATCGTTCCGCGACGTCACGACGAGCGACACGAGAAGCACGACGGATATCTCGATCCCTCTCGACCTCGAACGCTGCAATTTTGGCCTTCTGAGCGATGACCTGGGCCGCAAGAGTCGCGTTATCCTGACAAGTCCTCTTCCAGTCACCGGTCAAGGCCTCGATCTTTTTAGCATCCCCTTTTCCCTCGCGCTTGGTGGTTTCGAGCTCCGCCAAAAATCACTTGATCTCAGAACCGATGCTCTCTATCTCCTTGTCATTCCGAGAAACCTCAACACGATCCTCCATCACTACAACATACTCGTTGAAGGCTTCCATAACCTAAAGAAGACGAAGCTGACAAATAAGAACCTCAAAGCATCTTCTAGAAGGAAAGAAACCAAAAAAAAGGTCTTAGAGCTCGCGACTGCCACTTTGGCGTAAGCCTCCTTTTCGGTCGGAAAAGTATGGGAAGGGAGACGGTAACCTGCAGATCTCATGTGACCGGCGAGAGAGATCAGGTCGTCCTGAGCCGCCGACTGAGGATCATCACCTTCAGAAGCAAGCCCCCGGACGGTCGATTCTCGTCTAGAACAGGACGGGCCGGGCAAGGCAGCCTTCGACGATCGATGTCGCTTACGGGTCGCGACAACTACTTCATCTTTCGAGCTGGGGCTCAACGAGACATGAGATCGTCGCTCCCCAGGAGCATCTTCATCATCGGAATCCCGAATCGAAATCAAGGGAGGTATCAGAAGCTCTGCTCCTCAACGCTGACCCAGAAGTACGAGACCTCCTCATAAGCTGCCAGGCCAATCGGTCCAAAGACTGAGCTTGGATGGAAGAAGTCGCAACGACTTCCTGAGAGCGCTCCGCCTCATCTTCAGAGCTGCCAATAGCCGGTGGGGGCCTGTTTGTTCCCCCTGGCATGGCAAAAGCAGCTCTGATTCGGGACTGGTCAAACGATGAACAGTTCGAACGACCTCTCCGGAGAACTCCGATCAAACCCGAATCTCGTTCGACATCAAAGAACTTCTGGAATGAACTGAAACAATTAAAAGAAAAAGAAGATTTGAATCGCAAATCTCCCAAAGGAAAAGGATCGACATTAAGATCAAGAAAGAACTAACCTATATTCTCAGCCCAATTCCGGGGAAGTCGAGAGAAATCGAAGTCGCCCATGGATGCTCCATCCACCTTAAAGACAAAAAATTACTCGCGCCACTTCTCATCGTGATTGGGGACATCCTCAATAACGTGGCAACCCGGACGCGGAGACACGAGGAAAGTTTCGGGACTCTTCTTGCTCCGCTTCACTAGAACAAGGTGACGGAACTCACTAAGACCGAAGGAAAGACCTTCCTCCCTAGCTTTAACCAAGAACGTTATGTGATGCCTAAGAAAATTCGGGAGGATTTGATTAAACGATAAACCAAGCTCCGCCAAGATCTCGAGGATAGGCTCCAGAATCGGGAAAGTAAGACCGCAAGATTGGAAGAAAGAGGGATAAGCTCTGCAATATCCTCCTCGAACGATTTTGGGAGTCTCAGACATAGAAGCCAAGTCAAGGACGATGGCTCGGTCTACTCCATACATCGTGTAGAGATCCTCAAGATCGTCGGTCGTAGTCGTCGGGTGAGGGAAACTGAATGATGAAGACATCTCAGGTCCAATGATCAAGAAATCTCAAAGCAATAGAAAAAAGAGATGAAGAAGAAGAATCAGAATTGAGACAAAAAAAAAGAAATCCCTTGCGTATTTATAGCTACTCTAACGGCTCTATCGTCATTCTCGAGAAGGATAATGATGACCTAGGACTCGTCCTAGCGGTGGCCGATGTAGCCGTTAGCAAGAGTAAAAGTGCGCCAAACAACGGTCTCCAAAGTTTATCATTAAATTCAAACCAAAATCGTACCGGGTACCAAGCGACGAAATCAAGATTAAAGCAAACCACCTCTATTTTGTTTCGTTCAAACCAAAAGAGGCTGGGGGACAAATGTTGGATCCAATTTTGGCCAATACGTTAATGGGCCACAATCAAGGAAATGGACTGCGAAGATCCACAGCAAGCACGCGAGCTCCGGACGGAGACTTCGAGGATCCGGAGATCGCAGAACAGTCGCGAAGATCACGGGACCAGCCCGTTATAAGAAAAGATCGACGCATAAGGAAGATGACACGTTGAAAACCCTAGAGTATGATCTTGTTTTTACCCAACTTTAGATCTTTTCAATTAACGATCTCGTTTCTAACGTATGATCTTGTTTAACTTAATGTATTCAATCTTATTCATCAATAAAGTCCATTTTTGCCTACTGGAAACTGATTACATCGTTGTGTTCTAAAGATGTTGTTGCCTACGTCATTATCTTCCCTAGATTAAACTCCCGATCACTATCAAATTCTTAGTGTAGATTTCATGATCTACAATGACGATTGTGGTTTACCAATTGTGTAAAAAAAAAAAAGAAACGTGATATACATATTTATTGGACTATAGGTGGTCATTTTCAAATTATTTTGCAATAAAAACAACTCAATGAAAATGAATTTCAATGTTAAACATGATGGAAAAGAAAAAAAAAGAACAACTTTTTTTTTTTTGATGAAATTTGAAATTTATTGATCAACCTAAGAAATTTTACAGACCATTAAAGGTTGGTTATAGTCTTAGATGCTAACTAGAAATTTATTGATCAACTTTTTTGTTCGTTTGAGTAACCCATTATTTGTTTTATCAACAATAAAAACATATATTAATGCATTATCTATCTATACTATTATTTGTGACGTGATTTTCGCATTTGAACTTTTATGTTAAAAGTTAGAGCAGTTAAATTTAATGATATCCTTAATGATTTTTTTTTATATATAATTAAAAAGGAAATTCATATTAATAATATTAGATTTTTAAAAAATAAGAATTTTTTTACATCTTATGTTGTTATATTGAAATAATATTTTCTATTTAAGGTTAAAAAAATAAGATATAAAACAATTTACAATTAAATATTAATCAAGAAAAAGTTTTGTATAAAGATATTTTCTTAAAAAATTAATATAGAGTGTTTTTAAATTTTCAACACAATAATAAAACATATTTTAGTTAAAGTTTTGTTATATATATATATATATAATTAATTTGATGTTTGATTTAAAATTTTTGAAAACAGATATAATAATTTATCCTGCTTGCTTTTGAATTAATAAAACACAAACTCATAAGTATTCGTAAGAAGATAATGTCCACATGTATGGTCAAAATATTTAGTTTTATTATCTTCTATATTCTTAATAACACGCCTGACCAACCAAATTTTGCCATATCACTTAGATTTTAAAAAATTTAAAAATCAATTAAAACAAGATAATGACTAAAACAAAACATATCAACGATGTTTTATTTCTTATGTTCCCATATCTTTAAAATTTGACTGACAAATCATAAACGACAGCAGAACTACCATCGTTTAACAATAGAATAGGAAAGGATTATACTCTTTCTTATTCAATCTCAATACCTTAACTCAAAATTAGTGTCGTATGAATGTCCTGAGCCAGTGTCGAGTTTCAGTTTCTGAGTAAACGGATCGCATCAACCCAAATTCTCAAGTTACTCTATCTTACTCCTATGTACAGTTTCGTTGGCTTAGACAAAGCACCAAACGAACCTGTTTTGGGTTAAGAAAGAAGGTTCGAGAAAAGTGGATATGGAAAATCTGAGTTAATAACCAAGTGGTGGCAATTTATTGGAGTTTGGTGTGTTCGATTCTCCCTCGGAACTAAATTATCATCACTTGGCCAATATAGACTTGGGCTTCGGCCCAAGTGATTTACATGGTGGATCGTAACAGATGATCGGTTCACTCTCTGGCATTAGTCGGAAAGTATTCCAAACTCGGGTCAGTCAGTGTAATAGCCAGTCCACTTTCTAGCACTAAGTGTATTCCTCCCGAGACCCAGCCGATAAGGTTTATCAAAAAAAATTCCGAGTTATTGGAAATTTTATCATTGCAAAGAGCTTTTAGGGTAGGAAAAGAAAAAAGGAACAAGGAAGGAAGGAAGAAATCAAACGTAAACAAGGTCCAATAAGAGGAACTGATTTTGATAAAAGGTAAAACCAATTCTATTAATTCGATTAATTCACCACTTTAAAGTTCTACGGTCATTACTTTGATATTCAGTGAGATAATCTGGTTTATGTAAGGTGATTGGAACTTTAAGTGTTGAAAAGATGCAAAATTGCTGCTATGAAAAAGTTGATCCTATTTAAAAAAAAAAATTAAATGGACGTACGTTTGAAGTTTTAGTGATGCAGCATGTGAGTTTGTCATTTATGTCATCTTTATATATAAAGAAAGCATTGTATCTCTCCTGAGGGCTCCACGTCGGATGCCACGTCGGAAATAGGGTCTCCCTCGCGCTGACACGTCAGATCCGCAGCGTTTCATTAAACCGTGTGTTTTTATTTTGACTGGGCCTTACATTCGTTACAGTTGGCAAGCCCAGCAATTACTTCATCCAGCTGTAAACGCGGTTCTCAACGTCATTTTGCTAATAGGGTTTTGTGCTTAGCTTTCGTCTCTACCATACGATGTCGAGACAGAACCAGAGTCCCTTATGGCGCAGCCGATCTTTCACCTTCTTCTTTCCGTATGGCGGCCATTGGAACTAGGGTTCATCGTGTTCTTCGTTCTGTTGCTAGCCAAAGCGACAATGGTGTATTCAACAATATATTTGTGAGACGATTCCCTGGATTGAGCTTTCTTCGTGTCGTTTCGTCTTCGTTTTTTTCTCTCTGGAACCGTTACAGGATCAATTTATTCACAGCCATTAACGAGATTCTTAAATTCGACCCACGCTGTAACCGTGATTTCTCATTCATTGTATCTTTCTAACTTCAAGGCTGTGCGTCTCCAACTATAAAAAGGTAAAGCTTACATACCATAAACATCATCTTCGCAAATCCAAACAACAGTTGAAGTTTTTTCTCAGTAGAATGGCGAACTCAAGGCAGGTTCTCAAGTGGCTTAGTCAGAGATTAAAAGTTTTTAAGAGATTTGAGAAACTATTTCCCGAGTTCTTTGCATATGTGTGGATCATGTTTTTTAGTATAAACTTTTAATTGTTTGTCCATGCTCTGCTCTGCTCAGGTTCAGTGATTAACATATTTTTGTTTTACAGAGCAAAACAGAGACCATGAATGGAAATTGAAGGAGAGGATCAGAAACTGAGTCTTCATCAAGACCTTGAGTCTAATAGCCTACGAGGGTACACATATCTCCAAACACCATTTTATACACACACAAAAAAAAAGATCTCCACTTTGTTTCATGTTGGCTATCTGAGTCAGACTTTGCTTAATAGTTTGTTCTTTGATTAATGAGAAGACCAGGTTCTGCACCCCAAGGATCGGACAAACAATAATCAAGATGCACATAAAGAGGTGATGAGAGATTCAGAGACGCTAGAAAATCTGCAGCTTGATAGGAAAAGCTTCCAAGCTTCTTTCCAATAAATCCAAGATTGAACTTTTGATTGGTTTAATTGTGATGTTGGAATGTGTGGGATATAACAAGTGAAGAAGAAAGGAAAGATTGATATTTTAAATATATAACGACCAGTTACTCTCATCCATAAAAAAAAACAATCTTAGTGGGTGGTGTTGTCTTATAATGCTAACGAGACATGGTCTCAATGCTATATTGCTATCATATTAATGTGTGTATCGTTTTTTCCTGTTCATAAAGTATTAGTTGAGCTTCTTGTGGTGTTTCGCATGTAGCTTATCTTTACTTCAAAGAAATATCAGTGATATTGATGACAAGTTCAAGCATCTATTCTGTGACATAGCCTCTCCCAAGCGACTTATTTGACATGGAGAAGGAGCTGCAGAAGATTGGTTTTAAGCCGGTAAGGAACACTGCACAGAAAAGAGCTGCTGCACAGATCCAAGGCATAACGCAAAAAACGAGGCAAGCCTCACCAGCACACCTCTTCCGTATCTCTTCCAAAGCCTCAAGGCCAACAGTTCCTGAAACTAACCTCATAAATGAATGATGTGCTATTTGAAAATCATACTGATCCATAATTTTCTTGCTATTTGACATATTTATATGTATAACAAAGTGTATGATTTGTCTTGAGTTTACAATCGTTTGCATGTATTCTGAAGAAAAATGCATTTTCAACATATGGAGATTGGTTTATACATGCAACTTATGATCACAATGCAAGAATGTCATGCGACGAGAAAGTACAAAACACAAAACTTGAGAAGTTTTCTAATGCAATATCTGATAGTTTTTTCAGACCACAATGCAATAATGAAGAGACAAATTCAAGCAAAAAAAAAACAAGTTTAAACATTTGTCAAAACTTTTGACAGACCAGCAAAGAGGATTTAAATAGACCAATACTCTCATTTCCTAAGCTCCATGCCATACGGTGGAATTCCTTCCACTTCCTTAGTCTCAACCTCTCTCCAGTTTGGATAGCATAGCACCGTCATGTTCAACTGTTCCTGTCAAACCAAAACCACTCAAAAGAGTACGTATATCGTCAGTCAAAATAATAAATAATAAGTTGTTAAACCAAAAGAGAGATTGATCAGATCACAAATGGGAGATCAATATTGACAACACATTGAAAAGTCTTTACATAGGATACAAGCTGAAAACCTTTGTTATCTAAAAACATTTACAACCACCGAGGATATGCCATCTAAACAATATCAAGGATAAATGCGATCAGTGGCATTTTGGAAACTAAAGTTTCTTTGCAGTTACTTTTAAATATATTTGGTAGAATGTTATACATTTATTAGTTAATTAACCTCTCTAAATTTGCTAAACATCTATTTGAGCCGATAATTTTAAAAATAATTTCCATATCCCCTCATTCTCCAGTATCTATTATTAAAATTATTTAGCTATTAATTTGTTTTTCCTATTTTTTAGAAACTTTTTTCTATTTTTCAGAACTTTAAATACAATTTTCCTTACATAAGCTTAAAAATATTTAAAAAACTATTTGATTTTTAAAACATTATCTTTAGAAACTAATAATATGTTTTTGTTATTAATATTGTTATATCCAATATTATCTTTTCTTATATTTGCTTTACGTCCCAAAGGAACGAGGCACCTCAAAATATCTGCAACAAAACACTATAAGAAAGGTACCTGTACGCAGAACTTAGGTTACTCGCAGGTGACCATGCTTAAGGGATGAATCTTATAGACGTTCATAAATGGTGAAACCACACATACGTTGTTGACAAGCTGTGGAGGCAAGTTAAGCAGTCGTTGCATGAGGTTCCAATCATAAAGAGGAGATCCTATGGTATAAACATGATTCTTAAAATGCCACTAAGAGCCTGCGAGCTCAATGACCTCAAGAAAAGGTGCACTAAGTGTTTTTACTATAAGGAAATGGAGAAGTTTCTTATGTTTTTCCTGTTCCATAATAAATTTATAGTAAATTTTTAAAAATAAAATAATATATTACTCGGTATAACAAATGAAACAATATAAACAAAATATAAAATAATCAATGTTTTGAGTATTAAACCTAACCACAACAATAAAAAATCAAATAATACTTACTATATATAAAAAAAATTGAGCAAGCATTTAATAAATGTATACAATTTCAATCATGAAAATCGTATCATGCTAATACAACTTTATAATCTCTAACAAGAATAATAATAAAAAAATAGTTAGACATATGCGAAGATGATATAAAATGTGTTTTCATTATAAAAAAACATAAAAAAAATAACTAAAATAGAATAATGTCATAAAATATATTTGACAACAAATAAAAAAACAAAACCAAGTGACAAAAAAAACAAACATCAAACATTAACTAAAATGAATATAATATCTTTCGTCACTTAATATGTCCTAATAGACAATAACACTATTATATACATCTTTTGCAAATGCAAACCTAAAACACAAACTACCAAATCATACAAAAAATAAAAAACCAAGATCACAAGTAAAGAATATCCTGCCCGTCCGTAGGGCGGACCTACCCTAGTATACTATATTTTAAAGGTGGTATAGAATTACACTAAGTAATAAATTACACATGTTATCAAACTAAAGAGTTTGATAACTTTCATAACATAATTATTTCTATAAACACACTGATATTAAGAGATCAATGCATTTTCAAAACAAATCTAATTTTATGTATGCGGTTAATAAATGAAAATATGTGTTATTGGTTTGTGTATGTATATTCATCTCCCTCTAATAATCAAGTTGTGTAATTTTAGTGATATAGAACTCAAATTTGGTCTTGCGTAATCGAAAATATTCCCATGCGTAGCATTGAATTAATACTTGTATTTCATTTCATAAACCATTACAAACAACACGTAAAATAAAATAAAATTATAAAAAATAAAAAAATTAAAGAGAAACACCACATCATCCAAGTTAATACAAATTCCCAGACAGCCATCAAAAACAACACCGTTGGGTCTTGAGGAGAGGGCTCTCTTTACACACTGTTTATTCCCTATCTTTTATCTGTATACTTTCTTCTTCTTTTCTTTACAAAAATGAATTAATAAATAAACACTGTTTTCGTGTTTAAAAAAAAAAAAACACTGTTTTAACTTTTTGTCCCGAACCGTTTTAAAATAATATAATAAATGTATGAAATAACTCTAACTTGACCTCTAAGCAACTGAGATGCATCTGCGGTGACCCACTCGTGTTCTCATTTTCCGTCGTTTGGTCTCTTCTCTCCACACGTTACCAATGTCTTCAGCGATGCTAATAGCGTCTGCTGATGCTCCGGCCAATCCTTTCCTCGTGAATCCAGCCGCGTAAAATCCCGATTTACCTTTCCATGCGTTTGGAAACGGCGATTTGGGAAACCCGTTTTTAGAAAATAGGTCATTTTCCTAAAGGACAAAAAGAACAGATTCAGTTGACTTGTAATGCAATAAACTACCGAAATTATTAGATTGAAGTTGTTTTGTTTTGTTTCTCACCTGAAGCCAAGAAGGAACGTTACTGCGGTATCCCGTGGCTAGAACAACAGCGTCAAGATCTAATATCTGACCATCAACGAGCTCCACGTGGCTACGAGAGAACCTTTTGATTCCAGGGACGATATCTACCTGGCCGGATTTTATTTTCTCCATAGCTCCGATGTCAAGCACTGGAGTCTTCCCTGTGAGGACCTTGAGCTCCATTGGACCCATTTTGGGCCTCTTTAGCCCAAACTTTGTCTAGTTTCCCAAAACCAGCCATGCGAGGATCAACAGAATCTTGTCCACTAGCCATAGAGGTAGCCATTTCATCAGTATCATTGAGATTTCGAAAGTCGATTTGCCTAAAATCTCCCTCGGTAAGACATGAACCTGATCAAAATTAAATACCAAAAATTAGCTTAAGGGTAAATCTTTGTTGACTATAAAAATTTGTAAATTTAAGTTTAAAGCTGGAACTTTGATTTGTATAACTTACCGAGCTGCGAACAACCATGGAGGGGTTAGCACTGTGATTTGCGAGATCAAGAGAAACTTCCATGCCGGAGTTTCCACATCCGACGACAAGAACACTCTTTCCTCTGTATTTCTCGCCAGATTTATACTCACAAGAGTGTATCACCTCTCCGTCGAACTCCGTCGTCAGCCCATCTATCTCGGGAACAACTCTCTCCGCGTTTTCTCCCGTCGCCACCACTAGCCACCGGCAGATATATTCCATCTCTGACCCGGAAACGGCAGAGGAAGGAGAAGACTTCACCGTCTTAATACGCCAGAGACCACTGGTCTTTTCGTAACGAGCGGACTGAACACACTCGTTGAATTGAGGGCTAATGTCGAATCGGGTAGCGTAGGACTCAAGGTAATCGATGAACTGCCGTTTTGTCGGATAATCGGGGTAGTTTTCTGGGAAGGACATGTTGGGTAATTGACAAACTTCCTTGGGTAAATGAAGTTTGAGTCTGTCGTAGGTTCTTTTCTGCCACAGTGAAGCTATGCATTCTGCTCTCTCCAATACCACAAAGGGAACACCTTCCTCGCGGAGGCAAGCAGCTGTGGCTAGCCCCGATGGGCCGGATCCAACGATAACTGGACCGTTAACCCAAATGCACCGTTGTCTGTCAGAAAAATCTTCACTTCCCATGAGCCTGAACATGTTCTCCATTCTAGGGTTGAGTTTGATGGAACAGATAATATATGTAGTGAAAACCGAATAAGGTTTGAGAATTCGGCCAAAAAAAAGTACGAACTTTACACGAATCGCAAAAAAAATCTGCACTCGAGTCTGGCCAAAAAAATATTGTATTTTTATTGACTTTTTTAGTTTATTAAGCAACTTAAGATTGACTGACCATTTTAGCACACCGTGAACCCACAGTTAAGACAGTGTTAAGTAAACATTAAATGTTGGCGTTAAGCGAAACAACATCGTTTTCAAATGAGATGAAACGACGTTGTTTTACATGATTTGAAAATAAAAAGAATTACATCCCTGGATTTGAACTCGGGTTGATTAGGACAAATGGCAAGGTATTTTACCACTGGGCTAGTGGCACTTTCAGTTGAGTTACTAACACATTTAATAATATTTGGTACTGATTGAATATAAAAAAAAAATTCTAAAAACTTTAAAAGATCTTTAAAATTCCAAAAAATTGAAAAACTAAATTTTTTTTATAAAATTAATTTTGAAATTAAAATTAAAAATAAAATTTTATTTTTTCTTTAAAAAATCAAAAATATTCCAAAATTTTCATTTTTTTTAATTCCAAAAAATTTAAAAATTCAAAGAAAATGCAAAAAATTAAAATTACAATTATCAGCTAAAAATTAAAATCGCACGCAAAATGGGTACAATATTTATTTTAAGCATTTTAATTTAATTTTAATATGTGGGTATCTTTTTTGTGTGTATAATTAATTTCAATTTTTAGCAATTGTTTAAAAAAATTGAAAATTTTGGAAGATTTTAGATTTTTTTGTTAAAATAAATTAAAATTATTTTTAATTTTAATTTTAAAATTAATTTTATAATATTTTTTCATTTTTTCATTTTTTTGGAATTTTAAAGATCTTTTAAAGTTTTTAGAGAATTTTTTTATATTCAATCAGTACCAAATAAAATTAAATGTGTTAGTAACTCCGTTGAAAGTTTTGTATTTTTTTTGTCAGCTCAAAAATTCATATTTCTTTTGGCAATTCATGCAAAGTTAGTGATTTTTTTTGCCTAATTCTCGAATAAGGTTTAGGTTGGTTTCAAGGTGTTTTGATCGAATTCAAAAGGATTGGTAGTGAAGCTGAGTAAGTTATATGTTTGTTGATTAAGAATGAGATGTGTTTGGAATGTGTTGTGGAGATAGAGGTGGTGTGTGTGAGTTTATATAAAGGACGAGTTAGGAGGAAGCTGCTTGTGACTTGCGCCTTCTAAGGTTAATTTTTTAATCAATTAAATGAATACAAAAGTTCTTCATTAAGTGTGGCTAATTAAAATGTAATAGTTTATTTTGATTTCCCATTTAGTCATATGCCTTTGCTTAAAAATAGTTTACGATATTTGAGCTTTTCCTTATGGAATTATTCGATTCTTTCCTTCAAAGTTGCTGATGGGACTTTGATTAGAGTATCTCGATCTGTCTCAAATTAATTCTACGCCTTGTTAATCTAAAATTTTAAAGTCTCTTACTATAATTTATCTATATATTTTGAAAAATCCTTAAATTTTTTATTTTTATATTTCGGGACCCTGTTCGACCGCTCCACTTGCGCTTGCTATTAGACGGCCCTGTCTATAATCATATATATGCTCAGTTTATTAGCATAAATTAGTTGGTGATGATTAAAATAGTATTGCTTTATGGTATATATGAGATATTACTTATACTGATTAAATGGCTTTGAATATCACAAAGAGATATAGTTTAAAATTTAATGATGTGAAAGAGTAATCAACTAGGCGCAATGGACCAGTGATAATAATATAGATCATCCAAATTCTTTCGATCTTATGGTCCTACCCCCATGAGCTTGTAGATGGCTTTGGAGAATAAAACTGAAATATGAAAATTACTTGTGAAATAGATATCTAGAAATTAATGTATGTATATATAAGTGCAAAATGATCGAAGTAGCTAGGTTAGGTTCGGTTCAAATATCAAGTGTGTGGGAGTATTTTATGAGGTAGCTAGGTGTATTTAGCTCAATTGATATTATTTGTGATCAGTGTTTCAAAAACTGTTTGGATGGTCTCCAGATGATTAATTGTTAAGTTATATATATAATATACTAGGGCCGCTCCGCGCTACGCGCGGAATGTGATGTATGTTTTTGTGAAAATATAAAACTTGTGTAACCGTTTTTGTATGTTCATTTGGTTGGCAGTGCGATTTAGTCGATGAATGTCATCAACACCAGTCTATTGTTTTATTCGCTCGTTTGCATTTTAGTAGTTTATAGAATAGTGACTTTGATGACTAATTTAATTTTAAACCATGAAGTGTAGCAATCAATCCATATATTTTTTTTTGTTAATACTTCTGTTAATCAACAAATGAGATTAAAAAATAGTTGATAGTTTCTTCATAGTAGCAAATGGGATTAAAAAGTAAAAATTGAGAGTTGAGTTTTTCAAAATACCATCCTTAGTCAACTGAGGAATATCTAAAAAATATACTATGACAGGAAATATTGTTTGATAGTAAAGAAAGAAGCACATAAATTTTAAAAATCTTTAGCTTTTAAGATTACAAAATGAAGTGATGACATGATTTGATATATATATATTATCCAATAAAATCGTAAAATCTATGATTAATATTTTGTAAAACAATAATTGAGAACTTTGAATAATTATTTTTGAAAATATTTTTTCATTTGTGGGTGTAAAAGCATATTACATAAGAAAAATATTATAAAGTTGGTTTTGTAAGTAGTTATTTTAAGTTTTTCTGGCAGCTTTTTTAAATATAACTAATACTATTATTTTAACCAAACTTCCGTTGTTCTTTGATGTTGGTTGCATCAAGTATTGAGTTAGCAAATTATCAAATGGTGTAACCTAAGTATGGATTTGTTAGATGAGCATATCAAGATATATCATTTTGGAAATCCATAACCGCAAAAGACCCATTTATGTTTAATTATTTTATATTTTTGGTTTATATTTGGTTAGTAAATAATTTTGTTTAGTTGTTTTTTTTTTGGGTTTTGGGCATTACTCAGAGGGAGGATGATGCTAAAGTAGTGAAACTTGCCTTTGCTTTCTGAACCATGTTTCCTTTGGCCTCATCATTCATTCCCACAGTGGATGTCAACACTTCTGAACAATAAAAAAAAACAGACTTGAATTAGATTGAAAGCTTTTCTATCATCATGAAAAAAAAAAGAACTTACTCTTCTTTGTAGTCAATCCAATGTTCTTCAAGATCTCAGAGATTGTTACCACCATCGTTATTGCTGTGTGCAAACTAAAACAGTTAAAAGTAAAATACACAAAGAAGAGAGAGACCAGTCCATGCTTTTTCGATAAGATTTTAAGTTATGATGAAAATGTGGTATGTACCCATTCAGAGTGCAGAGAGCTCGACCTCATTGTGTTGCTGTATGTACCTTTGCATCAAACGCAATGCATACCACACAAAATTGATTCAAAAACTTTTTCAAATTGCTCTATTTGGAATACAAACAAACAGTTTGGTGGACATATAAAGGCTAGAGATCGTTCAGGAATTAAAACTAAATCAACCAAGCTGATCTCACGCTTCCACAAACTAAATAGAAGAAGTAGATGCTCAGAAACCTAGATCAGATCTGGTGTGGAATTTTCGTTCCGATCAAAGAGATTTTAAAGTAACGATACCTTGGCGCGAGATTAACGTAGAAGAACAATGGTTTCTTCGTGTTGGAGACTTGAATCATGTTCTTCTTGTGAGTCTCCGTCTTTGCCGGCAAGAGGATGATGTTTATCTCAGGGATGTGCTCGGTGCAGGAGCCGGTGTTGCTATTTCCATCGCCATCTTCTTCTTCGATCACCCTCAGTTTCTTTCTGTGTAAACTTTCTCTTCTCGCTTGTCGGTAGCGGGAAAAAAGTTAAATCGGGAATCAAAACCCAGAATGTATCATTCATGATTATCACACAGATTTCTTCATACAGGATTAAATATTTGATTTTAGCAAATTACATTCAAGTGATATGCGAAAACTCCAATGAAAGAATACAGAGAAGAGAAGATATACCTTTTCTTCAAACGCAGCTTCTTCCATGGCAAGAAAAATCTCTTCGTTCTGAGGCTGAGGCCACTGAATGGGCAGCAGATGTGACGCCGGATCGTCTTCGTCGACGATGGAAACTGGCTCATCAACGTCGATCTATATACGATAGGATGATTTCGAGAGGAGGGATGCAAACCTTTTTATACTTGAATTTCCACAGCTTTGCAAGAGCTAACCTCATTGAATGTAGATCGTGGATGATGGATCATGGAGCCATTAAACCGACCGTTTCAGGTTGTGTGAAGAAACACAATCGTCACTGCACTGCCGCCGTATGAAGAGAGGAGAGACGAAGACGAACCTCGTTTCATCACTTCACCCGTACTCCATCGGCCCAGAAAAATCTTCAATCTTCGGAGTCCAATACACAAATAAGCCAGCAAAGCCCAACATAGCAACGATTAAATGAAACGCTGTGTAGAGAGTCATGGGACACGTGTCAACACGATATTAAACGAATTTCCATGCTATCATCTGAGGTGGCTTCATGGGAGGGATTAAAACCCTTCTTTATATATAAAGATATATTCAGTGCTGATTAATAATTATCTATCATATATAATATTGCGGGAAAAAGTCGATTCGAACTTTAGGAAACAAAGGAACTTGCATAAGATGAATAGAAAGAGCATTGTAATACCGGTGATTTCTAGAGTATTTTAATGGGAAATCAGAAAAGGATTTAGTGTATAATATATACAACATAAGCGATATTAGGCTTAACCTGTCATTTTAGGCTAATTTGATGCAAATACAGTAACCGGTTAGTTTATATAACAATTTTATCAAAGTAATGTTTCATTTGTAGAGTTTACTTTGTCCGAGTAATACATTGTACATCGGGGTGGAGAAGATCAGACGATGCGATTGGTAGGATTTACGTGTTCAGGTCCATCAAGAATTGATTTTGTGTGAGAGTGATTGCGTCGGTTTATCATGCTTTGAACAGATAAAAACTAATATGCACCATTTTATCAAGCCTGTCGTCGACACTTTAGTGAATTTTCATCTATACTAAGTCGATGATTGGCTCGCAGTAATTGTTGGGTATGGCCTAGCCCCCCCAAAAGGCCCACAAGACAATTATCCAGACACATGATCACAACAAAGAAAGTCGGCTCGTCGACTTGCGAGCCGGTGATCGACTCGGCTTTAGACTGTTTTTGATCGGCGAGACGACCAACCGAAAGTCGTCAGCTCGATGACTCGAGTCAGCGGCCCAACCACTCGAGGAGGCCCATCAGGACAGAGCACATTAGGTTAACGAGCATGTGTCTATTAAAGGAGGAGAAAAGGCAACAAGGAGGAGATCCGCAAACGACTACACTCACTTTCGGCTAGATCTAGGGTTTCATATCTTACTTCTCGCCGACTTGTACGGTCCGACGAACCAGCTTTTGCCGGACTAATCCCTTTGTTCTCTCCTCCTTTTGTAACACTATTTCGACTCATTGATCTAATAAAACACGTCTTTGTCTTGACCCACCGACGAGAACTCGTCCTTTCTCTTTACTAGTTTATCGACAGTCTCGGTTCAAACAGTTGGCACTCACCGTGGGGCAGACAGAGTAGCGTCAACAAAATGCAAAGATCATGGCTCGATCTGACTCGCCGTCCGATGACGAGTCACCTATGACTGAAGGCACTCCGACAGCAGCGGCCTTCGCAGATACCATACTCGAGAGGATGGCACAGCAAGACGCCGTCCAGAAGGCGACGAACGAACAACTCGCCGCCATCGCCGCCATCTTGGCTCCTTTGGCCGGAAACTCAGGCGATCCGGCCTCGACGGTCCGAAAACAGCTGTTCGACACTTACCGACCAGTCGGCGCAGAAAACACGACGAACAGAAACGCCGCCCAGGTTCAAACACCCGGTGGCGTAGATCTCGTTACCGTCCAGGAACTCGCCGAGCTTAAGCAGTCGTTCCTGGACATGAAAGACCGAATGCGTGAAGGACGTACTTTGGCGCCGTTAATCGAACGCGTCCTCGCCGAAACCCTAAAAACCCCCTTTTCTCGGTGAATCACCGATGTACTATACCGATCAGCCGAGAAAATCAGCCTTTCGAATTTTGCCGGAAAGGCAGACCCGGCTGACCATATTACCGCATTCAACATCGCGATGGGTCGAACTAACTTTTCCGATGAGGAAAGAGACGCTGGCTACTGTTGGCTCTTCATTGAGAGTCTTCAAGGTCCAGCCCTTGGATGGTTCACTGGATTGGGACAAGATTCCATCAACGACTTTCACGACCTGACGTCCGCGTTCCTCAAGCAGTATGTTTACGAGACAAGAAGCGACCTTATCCAACCTTTGGAACCTATCTCAGGGAGCGAACCAAAGCCTCCGCGACTTCATGGAGAAGTTCAAAACTGTCGCTTCGAAGGTGCATATCCCGAACATCATCACCGTTGACGCGTTACTTTAAGTCCCTGTTCGCGAGGATCTCTATAGAAACCCCACAAACTCACTTCAAGATGCTATCACGAGGTCGAACAACTTCATCCGGATGGAAGAGGACACATCAGCGATACTCAAGAAAATGAATGCGGCCGCTAAACAGACGACTGCTCCAAAAGCTCTTGAGGCACGCCAAGAACCCCGACAACACGCCACATGCAACAAGCCCAATCAGCAGAAAAGCTTTGTCTACATTGTCGAAGATAAAAACCCACCCCCGGGGTCGACTGTCGTCGTATGCGAGAAGGGTTGGAACATCTGGGAGAACGACGAGAAGCCGCAAACCTCTTCGGCACCTTCAACTTTGACTCCTGGCCCGACCGAGCCAAACCTATGGTGCAGCTTTCATAAGTCCAAGGCGCATGATACGAGGAACTGCAGGCAGCTGGTCGATGTGCTTTTCTCATCTTATGAAAACAGAACAGCCAACGTCGGGCTTCCCAAGCCTAGGCAGAACAACACCAAGAGCTGGAGAAAAAACAAAGAAAAGAAAGCTCATAAAAATCAAGACAAGGCCGGAGCCCGACCCAAACGCGCAGAAGATGACAAACCAGAGGAGCAGGACGAAGACGAGGGCGAAGCGCAAATTGAAGAAGAGCAACCTCGTAACTATTGACGCGTCCAAGTTATCCTCGCTCGACCAAGTTCCTCCTCGGATGAAGAAGAGGACAGAAAAGGCCGCGTTTCGCACGAATCTTCCAACAAGCGACCAAGTGAAACGACATACCGGAAGAGTCAAATGACTTGAGAAACAAGCTCAGGCGAAAGTCGCAGACAATCAACCATGGGCATGGCCTTCATTCAATCATCGAAGAGTCCAAGGCTAAAAGAGTCAAAGATTCCAGTGTTCAACCCCAGCTAAAGCCACGAGTTGTCGACCTACGCGATCAGCTCAACTCGAAATCAGAAGACCTCAGGATCAAGCTCAAACGACCTAAACGTTCTGACTTACAACGAAGGCTGGGGGTAACGAAAGCCATGAACGGTGATGGACACGAACCTATTGACGAGGACTCGTCTAACGACCTAAGGGTCCATCTACAAAACAGACGGGTCATGCGCACCCCTTTCGTAAACGTGATTATGGGAGGCTCGCCACCTTGCGGCGACTCGGTGCGGTCAGTCAAGGACCATCGATGACAGGAAGAAACCTCGAAGAAGTGGCCATCAAAACCTGAGAATGATCCCTCGATCACTTTCTCATCCGACGATGCCATCGGCGTTCACCTACCTCATAACGACCCCCTACTTGTCGAAGTAGGAATCGCGAAGTGCGACGTCGCCAAAGTTCTAGTCGATACTGGCAGTTCGGTTGATCTGATCTTTTGCGATACACTCGATAGGATGGGAGTCGATTTGCACGACATGAAACCGTCATCTCGCTCCCTCACCAGATTCAACGGGGCTTCCGAGATGATGATCGGAACAATCAAGCTCCCAGTCTACGCGTGTGGAGTAACACACACAGTCAAGTTTTCTGTCATCCAAACAAAGGCTCCATATAACGCAATCCTTGGGACCCCCTGGTTACATTCAATGATGGCAATATCATCGACGTATCATCAGTGCGTGAAGTTCCCAGGACCGAACGGTCAAGTGCAGACACTTCGCGGGGACCAGCAGGCATCACGTGACCTACTGATTGCAACGGTGAAGATGCAACAATCGACCCCTCGCATCAACGCAATAGAAAAGCAAATCCAACCTCAACAAGATGAGATTCTAAAAGTCGCGATCGACGACTCAGACCAAAGCAAAGTAGTTCGAGTCGGCGCTTTCCTCTCTGAAGAAATGCAACGCGTGATGATCGACTTTCTAAAGCAGAACGCATCAATGTTCGCTTGGGCGACGTCAGCTATGAGGGGAATAAGTCCAGCCATAACGTCCCATGAGTTGAATGTAGATCCAACCATCAAACCTGTTCGCCAAAAGAGACGCAAGCTTGGTCCCAAACGAAGCAAGGCCGTCAACGAAGAAGTCGAGCGACTCCTCGCAGCCGGTTCAATCGCTGAAGTACGATACCCGGAGTGGTTGGCATACCCGGTCGTCGTCAAGAAGAAGAACGAAAAGTGGCGCGTCTGCGTCGACTTTACCGATCTAAACAAGGCATGCCCCAAAGACAGCTACCCACTTCCACATATCGATCGACTGGTCGAGTCGACAGCTGGAAACAAGCTCTTGACTTTCATGGACGCCTTCTCAGGATACAATCAAATCATGATGCACCCAGACGATCGAGAGAAGACAGCGTTCATCACCGATAGAGGGACATACTGTTACAAAGTGATGCCATTCGGCCTTAAGAACGCCGGTGCGACTTACCAACAACTCGTTAATCGAATGGTTGCCGACAAATTGGGGAACACGATGGAAGTCTACATCGATGACATGCTGGTTAAGTCACTCCGCACGGCGGACCAGCTAAATCATCTAAAAGAGTGCTTCAAAACGCTGAATGAGTACGGAATGAAACTCAACCCGGCAAAGTGCACCTTCGGTGTCACCTCAGGCGAGTTCTTGGGATACATTGTCACCCAGCGAGGAATCGAGGCAAATCCTAAGCAGATCACAGCCATACTTGATCTCCCTTGTCTGAAGAACAGCAGAGAAGTTCAACGACTCACGGGAAGGATTGCAGCATTGAACCACTTCATCTCCAGGTCCACGGATAAATGCCTCCCCTTTTACGAGCTACTGCGTGGAAACAAGCGTTTTGTCTGGGATGAGAAGTGCAAAGAGGCATTCGGACAACTCAAACAGTATCTGACGACTCCTCCCGTGTTATCGAAACCAGAAGCCGGTGATACACTCTCTCTTTATATCGCAGTATCCTCCACCGTGGTCAGCACCGTCCTTATCCGAGAGGATCGAGGAGAGCAGAAGCCCATCTTCTACACGAGTAGGCGGATGACCGATCCGAAAACACGATACCCCACCCTCGAGAAGATGGCTCTTGCAGTTATTACGTCAGCGAGGAAGCTGCGTCCTTACAACCAATCGCACACGATCGAAGTAATAACGAATCAACCGCTACGCACAGTAATGCAGAACACCAACCAATCCGGACGATTATCAAAGTGGTCTATCGAGCTCAGCGAGCACGACATTGTGTTCAAAAATCGAACAGCAGCAAAATCTCAAGTCCTCGCTGACTTCCTGATCGAGCTTGCACCAGAGCTAGAGCAAGACCTAATTCTTCCAAGTCAGAATTGGATACTTCACGTTGACGGATCGTCAACAAACAAAGGATCAGGAGCAGGAGTCAACTGCAGAGTCCAACAGGCGAGCTAATCAGACAGTCGTTCAGGTCCGGCTTCACCGCTTCAAACAATGAAGCAGAATATGTGTCATTGATCGCAGGACTACGACTCGCTAAGGCAGTCAAAGCAAAACGCCTCAGTGCATACTGACTCACAACTCGCTACCAGTCAGTTTACCGGCGACTACGATGCTCGTAACAAACGAATGGACGCGTACCTTAAGGTCGTTCAAACACTCGCTAGGGACTTCGAATTCTTCAAACTCACCAAAGTCCCCAGAGGAGAGAACGTGTGTGCCGACGCCCTCGCTGCCTTGGGTATCAGGCTGCGCGATCAGGTGAAACGGACCATTCCCATCCACAAGAGGAGAGAACATGTGTGCCGACGCCCTCGCTGCCTTGGGTAGCAAGCTGCGCGATCAGGTGAAACGGACCATCCCCATCCACAAGAGGAGAGAACGTGTGTGCCGACGCCCTCGCTGCCTTGGGTAGCAAGCTGCGCGATCAGGTGAAACGGACCATTCCCATCCACAAGATCGACAAGCTAAGCATCGAGCTCCTGCCTAGCGAAGTGACCGTCATAGCACCCATAACCGAAGCCATCCCCATGTACGAAGACCCCGCAGCGGAACAAATTGAAGCTACCGACTGGAGGACAAAATTCCTCAACTATCTGGTCGACGGAAAGTTACCTCCCGAGAAATGGATTGCAAGACGGCTCAAGACAAGGAGTGCCCACTACGTCGTTTTGGATGGAGAACTCCATCGATGGAACGCAACCAAGGTGCTTCTGAAGCGCATCAACGGCGAGAAGACGCACCTTGTCATGGCCAAAATGCATGAAGGCGCTGCAGGAAATCACTCCGGAGGTCGAGCACTCGCGTTAAAAGTCAAATGCCTCAGCTTTTACTGGCCAACAATGAATGCAGACTGCGAAGCTTACGCCCAGCGATGCGACCAATGCCAGCGACGTGCCTCGACAATCCACTCCCCGATGCAGTTGTTGCGAACAATGACTGCTCCTTACCCTTTTATGCGATGGGGAATGGACATAATCGGCCTTATGTCTAGCTCTCGACAGAAGCGTTTCGTCCTAATTTTGACAGATTACTTTACAAAGTGGATTGAAGCGGAAGCCTTCGCAAGCATAACAAAAAAAGAGGTTCAACGGTTCATGTGGAAGAACATCATCTGTCACCACGGCCTACCTTACGAAATAGTGACTGACAACTGTTCCCAGTTCATATCAAACAAGTTCCAAGAATTCTGCGAGAGATGGAGAATCCGACTCAACACAGCGAGTCCGCGATACCCGCAGAGCAACGATCAAGCCAAGGCATCCAACAAGATCATAATCGACGGTTTGAAGAAACGCCTCGACTTGAAAAAAGGATGCTGGGCCGATGAACGCGACGGTGTTCTCTGGTCACATAGAACAACTCCTCGAGGAGCAACAAAATCAACACCTTTCTCAATGGCACACAAAGTCGAAGCTATGGCCCCCGCCGAAGTGAACGTAACCAGTCTACGACGGTCAAGAATGCCGCAGAACATTGAACTCAACAGTGACATGCTCTTCGACGCTCTGGACGCTATAGAAGAGCGCAGCGACCAAGCCCTGCTCCGCATCCAGAATTATCAGAATCCGATCGAAAGCTACTACAACAAGAAGGTCAAGTCTTGACCACTCGAACTGGGCGATATAGTACTGTGCAAAGTGTTTGAAAACACTAAGGAGCTGTGTAAGACCCGATCCCGGCCTAATAGGCCGCGGTCGATGCCTCACGTCGCTCAGTCCATACCCGGACCGAACCTCTAAAAATATTTGCCCTTTATTTAAAACATCGCCCATAGGCGATGGCTAACTCAGATCTTAGCTCAAGACTACCATAGTCTTTCCTAGCTTAGATCAATACAACACATACGCAGCGGAATAGTATCTACTTAACCATTGGACTAAATCCAATCTAACACTTGTCTGGTAAGATCTCCTCAGCTACTGGTCAGTAAACGTAACTGCCAGCTAGCTCCAAGGTCGATCCTGAACCTAGACCAAGTCATACAATCACAGGTTCCGTTCCCCTATGCCATTCTATCTAGATCTATGCAACATTGACAGATCATACCCTTGCCACATTTCCAGAGCTTGTTAGCTCATTGTCCCAGCTGATTTAGTTGTCTTAGCTAGCTCGCCCAGCTAGGTGAGCTGAACCACTTCACTTGAGGTTTGCTGCTCCGTTCTAGCTGATCGAGCTGCAAGGTAGCTTTGCCCAGCTCCCCGTCCACTCGTCCAACTCCCTTATACCTGCATAAACTCTTCCATTGGGTACTTAGTCATTCAGCCAACCATCCCCACATACATAAGTAACCCTTGAGAAGTCTTCAAACAGCTAAGGACATGCATCTGGCCCTTACCGGCTCATGCCCTGTCACACATCCTTTTTGCCTTATCAACTTATGATACCAAGTCCAGCTCATGGACTAACAATGCCCATCAGATCTTGAGTCAATCAACTAACCACCCCACATGACTCAGAACTGATGAGTCT
>NC_027749.1:37461562-37462380 GCF_000695525.1 Brassica oleracea var. oleracea
CATGATAATTCACCACTAAGAGGATTCCAAAGTCAGATCGCCATAAATCCATCAGGAAGTAAGAGATCCGGACTTAGCTGCCAACCCAAGGCCATGGAGGGTTCTTCTGAACCGGCCAAGCTATGGTTCAGTGCTACTATGTCTAATCATCAATCTCAATCATAAGAAGAAGAAATAATATGATTAATAATAATAAAACAGAGTATGGTGTAACTGCAGGACCAGATCAGCCCATAGTGTACCAGACTATGTCCAATTGTCTGCAGTCCCCACCTGTTACCTCATCAGGGGCGTCCATGCTCCTCCTAGCATGCCTTCATCAAACCCTTATCACATATTTACAGTATTGATAAGATCTAACCATGGTTCGTGCCCATCACTCCTTCCATGGAACTTCCATGAAACCAGTTTCTATACTGCATCCATCTTCAAGGCTGTTCATGCCTTTGAGAGTGGAGTCAAGCCTCTCCCCTTCTCTCCTAACCAATTGTGTGTGTTCCCAAGACACAGAGGAAGACTTAGACATGATCATCCATGATCATCCATGATCAATCACCATCCAAAGGCCGTGCATCACTTCCCTCTTTGTTCCCCATGAAACTGCTTTCCACACCAATCTCCCTTTAAGGCTACATTGGCCCTTGGGAATGGATTCCGGCCAACTCCCTCATTTCCTCACCATTTGCGTGTGTTCACAGGATCCAGATAAGGCTTTGGGTGTTGTCAACAATGATCAAAACCGTTCAGAGGGTCGTTCTCAACTTCCCCCTTGATCTGCCCCAAAACTGTCTCTTTATGGCCTTCACACCACCATGGGT
>NC_027749.1:37465939-37479072 GCF_000695525.1 Brassica oleracea var. oleracea
TCGGAAACAACCAGGAACCACCACGGATCAGATCGTCCAACCGTCGGTTTGCCTCTCTTTTCTCTCTGGAAGTTTGTCTGAGTTTTCTATCTTCTCTGTAATGATATTTTCGACCAGAGACCAGAAAAATGAAGAAGAATTCGGTCATAACCTCCCCCCTAACTGCCTGGACGAGCAGTTACCAAATAGGTACCAAAAGGCGCAGTTTTTCCCATAACCGCCACCAAGTAACTGCCCATGGCGGTTATTCTTCTTTTTTAAATTCACGTCCTGGGCCTTCCAAAACACCCCTGGACATGTCTAAAACAATCCCAAAGTGATTGCCCACGCCCATGGTTCAACCACAAGATCCCACCGACCCATCGGTACTCATGGGTCGTCCACAAGGCCCGGTCACTGTCTAACACTTGAACACTCAGTACAGCTTCTTCTCTTCATCTTATTCAATCTTACTAAGTCCCTTTGTCTATTTCCAGACCTAGACTTAGGTTTCTCATGATCCATCCTGATCATTTACTTCATTACAGCTTGTTCACGATCAATTCCCATGATCTGAACCAAAGCAGTTCCGTTTCTGTTGAAACGAATAGACCCTATGTCAAGTTCCAGGAATGGGGACATGACAAGCTGAATGCAGGCAAGCTCGGAATTAACTGGGAAGGGCCTTACAAAATTGCTCAAGTTGTTAAACTAGGAGTTTACCGACTCGAGACGTCGACTTGCGAACCCGTTCCCATAGCATGGAACTCCATGCATCTCCGAAGATACTACTCTTGAGAACATGTCTAACGGTCGAGCACCTGCAAGTAAGTCTTACTCGATTGAATCTCTGAATCAACGAGTGAATGACAATTCTGTCACTTTCACTTGTAAAAAACTGGGAAGGGCCTTACAAAATTGCTCAAGTTGTTAAACTAGGAGTTTACCGACTCGAGACGTCGACTTGCGAACCCGTTCCCATAGCATGGAACTCCATGCATCTCCGAAGATACTACTCTTGAGAACATGTCTAACGGTCGAGCACCTGCAAGTAAGTCTTACTCGATTGAATCTCTGAATCAACGAGTGAATGACAATTCTGTCACTTTCACTTGTAAAAAAAAAAAAACAAGTGAATGCGCTTCCACTGCCACTTTCACTAATCCAAAAACGAAATACGAATGGCTTGATCCTCTCCTAGAGGTACGTAGGCAGCCTTAAAAGGTCCAGCTATAACAAAACAATCTCCCAACAAGTAGGAGCGCGAATTGTTTTGAACGATGCTTAAGCACGAGCACGACCTTGGTTCTCGGACGAAAGTACTAGTACTCATGCCCACTAACGAGCATGTCCTGATCAGACACGTGCTCGAGGGATCCCCGGTCATGTCACGGTCTCAGCCGATGCGATCGAGACAACAACTTTCAATCATCTTATGATCCTTTAAAGCCAGGTTTGGCCAACCTAATATTTTTAGGATTACTTTAAGATCGAATGAGAACCAATAAACTAATATTTTTAGGATCGCTCGAAACAATAAACGATTGTCTTCGAAGTCGAAAATTTATACTTTTTCGAGGACTCAAACTGACGGCATAACGCGTCAAGATTCGATAAGACCGGACAATCGACTCTCCGGTTTAATTCAAAACACTGACCGAATCGCCAAATCAAAATCGTTAGAATCTAATGTCCGAAACACAATTCAGCGACTCGTCGAAAGGCAAATAGTACTTCCGAGTCCACGAGACTGTGTTTCACGACTAAGGGAAACTTCGTTTAAAAAAAAAAGACAACTTCTAAGGTCCAAAAGGAAAACAAACCATAAGGCTTGCTGAAGGTCTGAAACGAAAAACAGCCGCAAAGTAAATAGTTCAGAAATTACATCAAGAAAAGCCTCAAAGGGCTAAAAACAGAAAGCTTAAGAAAATCAACAACAACATATGAGGTTAAGGGTCTAAAAACAGAAAATTAAAGAAGATCAACAAGATCAACAACAACATTTGAGGTTAGTTCTCGACACAGTCGAGGTCTTCCTCGGCGACTCGAGCTTCGAGCTGATCTGAAGCGCCTCCAGCCTCGTCCGTTGTCGAAGCAGGCGGATTCTCAACTTCATCGATCACTCCTTCCTCTGTTCCTTGCGGATTATCCCCGGGGACCCGTTCGTCCGATTTTTCAAGACCCTCTTCTTCAGCTGAAGAGTCTGAGAGCATACTTGAATTCAATGCGATCGCGGAATTTGATTCGACGTTCCTCCGAGGCTGAACCACCCCTGTGGTCGTCGGAGGCGCGTCACTCCCACATGAAGGTTTCTTCTTCTTCTCTAGCGGAACGTTCGGAAAACCGCTCGACTCAACGACAGCTCGAGTCGCAGCATCACGAGAAGAGCCCTCATGAACAACATGTTCGTGACACTCAGCGTCCCCGATAGGTTCCGACTACCCCTCAATAGACTTCTTCCTCTTTTTCTTCTCCTCCTTCTTTTTCTTCTTCGGAGGTTCATCAGACCCGGTCCTCGCTTGGGCGTCGATTGAAGCAGAAGAATCGGGAACATACCTTTTCTTCTTGTTACCGACCGATGGCTCGACAGTCTCTCGTTCAGAAGACTGCACGAGATCCTCCCTCGAGGATTCGATATTAATTGGGCCTACAAATGGTCCCGGGGAAACAGAAAGAGGGGGAGGTCCTGAAGGAGTCGTCTCACCAGGTGTCGTCTTACTAGGAGTCGTCTCACCAAGAGTCGTCACACCAGGAGTCGTCTTACTAGGAGTCGTCTCAGCTTCTTCTTGATTAGTGCCCTCAAGTCCGGAATTTCCTTCATCTCCCTAGCTGCGTTGATCACCCTTTGCTCGGCACGATTGAATATCGAAAAGCGCCGCTTGTTGCCGGTAATCAAAGGTGGTAAATCGGATCTCCAATCCCCTGCAAGAGGTCGACGAGTCAAATCCGGATAAAGGCCTCGAGTGAACAGACGCGAGCCATGAAAAATATGTAATCATGAAAAGAAAACTTACTCTTCGAGATCCTGTCGATAGCTCCTCGAATCCTCTCAACGGTGATGTCTTTCCAGCTTACTTGAACACGCAACACGACGACACAAGCGTTAGCAATGAAATCTTCGGGATAGGAGGCCGAATCTTGGTGATCAACTGCAATCAAACGAGGACTCGTCAGTCAGAAAACGAAAGAAAGAAACAGTCGATAAGCTAACAATAGCGCTCTACCGAGCTTATGATTCCATAAAAATCGAAAGGAATTGCCGGGCGTATCCTCGAAGGCGAAACCATCAGATTTAACGTAAAAATAGAAGCGCTGCCAATTGGCCGTCCTGCTGGGGTGGTCAACAATCACATTTTGGTTGGGCCTCATCTAAATCTAGAACAATCCGTCCCCCATAGACTTAACGTAGGTCAGCTCTTCAAGAGTCCGATATCCGCCGCCATCACCATCAACCCTACCGAAATACGGAACACGCCATTCAAGAACTGGCTCATCGATGCGTCACGACGTCTCGCATAAGATGTGATGAGTCGAGGAATCGGAAACCAGAGCTTGGTCTCGCTCTGAAAGTATGACTCGTAGACACACTGAAACCCCAACGGAGGGGACCACGGCCTCTGAGACCTCGTCGGGATTAGGAAAGTCACTCTGACTCCTCCGTACTCTCTCAGAAAATCTTTCATGCTGCTAGGAGTCGAACGAGTTTCCTCGACGTTCTCCCACGATAGGAGAACGCATCTGTTCCGGTGCCAAAGCCGGGAGATCCTCGAAGATCCCCTCGGGGTGATAACAACATGGAACGAAGTCAGGGAGAGAAGCCTCTCCTTCACTTGCCCCACCCAGACCATCTCTCGCAATCAATGAAGCAGCCTCTCTCTCCTCGCGGAGTTGACGTGCCGACTCAGCAACGAGGACTCGCAACGAGGACTCGCTGAGGCGTATCCGTATTCTCCGTATCCATTATGGCTTCACGATGAATCGTCTCAAAGTCAGGGGGAGAGTTCGACTCGACGACACGAGCAGGACTTGATTCGGTCGCTCTCGCAACAGCCTTACCTTTCTGTGCCCTGAAAAGCCTACCGCTACCGCCCGACGACATTCTCAAAAGACTAAGACTACAAAGTTAGAGAGAGAAGCGGAGAGCAAGAGAGAGAAAGTACCTGAGCCGGATGAAGAGTGGAGAAAATGAGATGCGAGGGGGGTATTTATAAGGGAAGGAGCGCATCACACCCTGAGGCGTCATCATTAGGCCTAGATGGGCCTAGAACGGCCTATTTGGGCGCGTGAACTCACCACGTCTCGCGACGTTTCGACTTCTCGAGGAAAACTAAGACCGGTTTGAATCGAGACCAACAGTCGAAATCAAAACAGAAAGAAACCCGCGGTCCAAATCGAATCGGCCAAATCACAGAGTGAGAATAAACGAGCTGCTCACACAGTCGAGGAATCGAGTGAGATCATAAACCTGGAACAATTGTCTTGCAAACCCTACTTCCAAACTCGCTGAGTCGGCTACGCTACTCTCCAGCAAACTGGGGGGACTTACTGTTGGGTATGGGCCTAGCCCTCCCAAAAGGTCCACAAGACAATTATCTAGACACATGATCACAACAAAGAAAGTCGGCTCGTCGACTTGCAAGCCGGTAATCGACTCGGCTTTAGACTGTTTTTGATCGGCGAGACGACCAACCGAAAGTCGTCAGCTCAATGACTCGAGTCAGCGGCCCGACACCTCGGCCTAACCACTCGAGGAGGCCCATCAGGACAGAGCACATTAGGTTAACGAGCATGTGTCTATTAAAGGAGGAGAAAAGGCAACAAGGAGGGGATCCGCAAACGACTACACTCACTTTCGGCTAGATCTAGGGTTTCATATCTTACTTCTCGCCGACTTGCATGGTCCGACGAACCAGCTTTCGCCGAACTAATCCCTTTGTTCTCTCCCCCTTTTTTAACACTGTTTCAACTCATTGATTTTAATAAAACACGTCTTTGTCTTGACCCACCGACGAGAACTCGTCATTTCTCTTTACTAGTTTATTATTGACAGTCTCGGTTCAAACGGTAATTAAATAGCCATGCATAAATTTGTCTTTACATATTAAACGATAATCTTAGAAACGTAAAAGGGTTTTGTTATTTTGTTTTTGATCGTGTCTAGTAATTTTTTGTATGTTAATCAACTTTTTAAAATATTATACAGCATGGAAGTTTAAATATCGTAATAACTTTAACACAAATTACTGAATTATATTTTCTAAATTACAGTTGATAATTATCTTATGGTTTAATTACTTTTCATTATTATATTCATGCATAGCTTATAATTAACTGCTATTTTTCTGTATTAGATAATACACATACCAAATAATTTGGTTTATTAAACAATGTTTTAAAAAAAACCCTAAACTAGTAACTCTCCAAAATCAATTATTTATTTTTACATCAAATTATGCTCATGCATGCTCTTCAAGATTTGCTGAGATTTTACGGTCTTGCTGGTTCAATAACCGATTTGGTCTAATGGTAATGGAAACACAGCTGTGTGTTCTGTCTTGGGTTTGATTTTTATTGGTCACCCAGAACGTTTTAAATGGTAATAAAACACAGATCTTGTACGTCTCGTAGTGATTAGTATTTTGACCTAAAAAAATTTGGGACCACACTGCAGTTATCAGAATAAAAAATCTTAACTTTTAACCACATTCTTTTCTCTCCAATAATATTAGCCTCTAGTCATTAATGCTTACCATCTTTGTCCGATCGGATTAATTTTTTTCTTTTTGTCAACGATCGGATTAAAAATGTGTATTCTATATGTTTATTAGTCCGGGTTATCTTAGGGATTTTACAGAACTTCGAATATAAGAAAAACAACTTGATAAAATAAGCGTTGCGAACGCGTGATGACAAGTATTGCATGCAAATGAGATGGTGAGCCCAGTGGGGGCACAATTGTGACCCACTTCTCAAGCCTTCCCCCGACTACCTAATAAACCACATCAAATCTTTTTTTTTTGTTTTTTATCGACTTATACAGACTCATACGGACTCCGTAAACTAAACCGGGTGATCTGCATCCATGTGGACAACAAAAGGCGGTTGCACCCTAGCACTACATGTTAGACTATCTGCCATTGAATTTTATGTCCTTGGAACGTGGATGATGATTTCTGCTCGGAGGAAACTCTCTTTCAGGGCCTTAAATTCTTCCAAATAAGTTGCAAAAGCTGGTCATTCTTCTGGTGTCCAAACCATTTTCACCAAATGAGAACAATCCGTTGCAAACGTAAACTAGAATTGATGTAAATTTTTCATGCATTCCATTGCCCATAGTAGCGCTTTCATTTCCGCATGAAGAGGAGAGAGGCTAGCCCGAACATTCCTCGCCCCCAACAGTCCAGCAAATCCTTCTAGAGTGTTGAGCCAACCTTGTCCAGAAAAACTATTACCCTCTTTCCAGGAACCATCTGTGAAACACCAGCGTCCTGGAATTGACGGCAGAGCCGTAACCGCAATGTGTGGTACTGTCCTCTGTACATTCATCATCTGGGCCTCAGCCCATAATGTTGACTCTGTTTCTGCCAATTTAAGCGTATCCATGAGATCAATATCCAGATTATTAAAAACTTAATTATTACGACCTTTCCATATGTGCCATAGAATCCAAGCAAACTGATGATCCTCCATCTGTGGTAGAACTCTCCAGAAGAGATGATCCATGTTTGTGAATAGAGAACTTGTGGGAAAGATTTCGGGATTTGATGGTATCTTCGAGAGAGCCCAAACCTGGAGTGATGGAGTACATTCAAAAAACACATGGTTTATCGATTCCTCATGAGCTCCACATCTTGCACAACAGATATCCCCTTGAATCCCTCTCCCTTGTAGTTTCTTCTTAACAGCGATACACCTTGTCACTAGTTGCCATAGGAAATGTTTTAACTTTGGTGGGCACCGTATTTTCCAACAAAAGGCCTTCAAGACGTCAACTGTGGGGCCTATCAAAAGTGGTGGTCTTACCCTATCTGGATAAATCCGTTCCACATGATATCCTGATTTAACTGTATATTTTCCACTTTTTGTAAAGTGCCATCCTTCCCTATCTATCCTCTGAGTCCTACTCAGTGGTATACTTTCTATAAGTTTCGCATCCTGTGGGTCCACAAAGACCTGGATTGCCTGCGAGTTCCAAGTGCACGAAGTAAATTCAATGAGAGAGTCCACTGTAAGGTCCATGTATAAATTGTGTTGATTTTTATTGGCTGGTCTTGGGCGAGTGGTTGGGAGCCATGGATCATTCCATACAGATATAGAAGAACCTGATCCCCCCCTTTTAATTAGTCATTTGCTTACCAGAGATCTAGCAGATACAATCCTCCGCCAGCCATATGACGGAGAATATGAACGAATCGGTTCCAGGGGTGAGGCATTCCTGTAATACCGTCCTTTAAAAACTCTAGAAAATAATGTGTTTGGCTTCTCTATTAGACGCCAAAGCTGTTTACCAAGCATCGCTGTATTAAAATCAGTGATGTCTTTAAACCCCAGACCTCCTTCGTCTTTATCGACACATACTTTGTCCCATGATTTCCAATGCATGCCTCTCGTGCTTCCCTCTGGACTCCACCAAAATTGTGCTACCGCACTCGTCAGTTTTTTTGCAGTTGCCTTAGGTAAACGATAACAGGACATCACATGATTTGGTAATGCTGTAACCAATGATTTGATAATCACTTCCTTTCCTCCTTTTGTGAAAAATCTGAAAGCCCACCCAGTGACTCTAGTATTTAACCGATCCTGAACAAAGCTAAATACTTGTATCTTTGAGCCTCCCAAATTTTCTGGTAAACCAAGGTAAGACCCCATACCTCCTAAATTTTGAATGCCCAGTATATCCCTTAACTCCTGTCTGGCCGATTCTTCAATCTTATGGTCAAATTGAATCGAAGACTTATCAAAATTTATAAGTTGACTTGATACTTCCTCATATTCCTTTAAAATCCTAAGAATGGTTTGACATTCTTCTTTCTGAGCTTTGCAGAAAAAGAGACTATCATCCGCAAAAAGCAAATGAGAAATCGATCGACATGCTCTGGCTACCTTCATTCCCGTTAGTTGTTTCCCCCTCTCTGCCTTATTTATGTTTGCAATTAAGGCCTCAGTGCAAAGAATAAATAATAAGGAGATAAAGGGTCTCCTTGACGTAAGCCCCTATGTGGAACAATGAGACCACGAGGTTGACCGTTTAGTAGAACCCGGTATTGGACCGAGGAGATGCACTCCATCATCAATTTAATCCAATGAAGATCAAAACCCATTTTCTGTAGTAATGCCTTGATAAAGTCTCATTTCACTCTATCATACGCTTTGCTCATATTCGTTTTAATCGCCATATACTTGCCTTGACATGCTTTATTGGTTCGCAATCCATGGAACATTTCCTGGGCTATAAGAATGTTATCAGAAATCAATCTTCCTGCCACAAATGCCGATTGAGTTTCTGAAAAGAGTAAAGGAAGATATATTTTTAATCTCTGACACAAAACCTTTGAGATAATTTTATACCCTATGTTACAAAGACTAATTGGTCTCAATTCCGTCATCCTAGTAGGCCTCTACGTCTTTAGAATCATACATATATTAGTAATATTTAATTTGGCATCCATTTCTCCTGAAACCAAAAAGTTATTCACCATCTCTACTAAGTCATTCTTAATAATGTGCCAGGAGTGTTGAAAGAAAAGAGCTGTCATGTCAACCGGTCCAGGTGCCTTCTCTGGATGCATCATGAACAAAGCCTCTTTAAGCTCCTCCTCCGTCGCTATCCTTAACAATCGTTGATTCATCTGAGGAGTGATACCCGGTATAATCTCTGTCAGGAAGCTATCAAACTCCGATGGTGAGGAAGACGTGAATAGATCTTCAAAATAATTGATTGCCACTTTCTCTACCCCACTATCCTTTGTAATACAATTCTCATCCACATCAGGTAATCCAACAATTCTATTATGAACCCGTCATTGCTTTGTCAAAGCATGATAGTATTTTGTGTTGAGATCCCCAGATGAATACCACATATTCCTACTTTTCTGATGTCAGTATTCCTCTTCATCCTTATATGCATCTTGTAATTTCCTAGATACTTCCAGTATATCCTCTTGAGACCTGGCATTATCTGTTTGCACCTCCTCGAGGGCTTGCTGTAATTCATTTATTTTTTTCTTTCCATAAGGTGGATTATTTTTCCGCCACTTAGCAATTTCATGACGACAATTACTAATTTTAGCCATTATACCCTCCGCTCGTCCTTCTATTCTTCCTCCACTAGACTCTAACCATCTCAATGTAATTGATTCCATAAGACTCTCTTGTCCAATCCATCTCTTATCAAACCTGAATTGTCCTTTCCTCCTGATAACTTTGTCTTCTAAGTAAGTCACCACTGGACGATGATCAGATGCCACCATCTTTAAATATTCTGTATGAGAACATGGAAATAGAGTATGCCACGCTTCGTTTGCTAAAGCACAATCTAGACGACATCTAACCAACATTGCCCCTTTCCCCTTTCCTCTTTCCTCTTCTCCCTTGCCATGACATTTTGTTTCCCCGCACCGGAAATCCAGTAAACCAGTATTTCTTATCATATTATTAAAATGAATGAACGAATCCGCGTTCCTCAAAGATCCCCCATCTTTTTCATGATTTCCAGTGATTTCATTGAGATCACCAATAGTGAACCAGGGCTCAGACCACGAGAGCCCATATCTAGTTAAACGTTCTCATACTTGTTCCCTCTGTTGTTGGACTAGATCCCCGTACACAAATGCCAGATAAACCGTTTTCTCCAGAACCACCGCTTCCACATCTATCATTCGGTTACTCAAATATAAGACCTTAATCTGATACTCGTTATTATAAAAAAGCGCTAATCCACCACTCCTCCCAACTGGATCTATTGTGACCATATTATCAAATCCAAAGTGATCTTGAAATTTTTGGACAAACTCCGTCTCTTGCTTTGTTTCTGATAAGAATAAAAAATATGGTTTATGTTTATGCCTTATCTCCCTCAAATAACTTATAATCCACTTACTTCCCATCCCGCGATAATTCCAGCTTAATACTCTCATTTAAAAAATATTGTGATATGCTCCGGAAAGCCAATTCGACGGGGGTGATGATACCCTAAATGACCACACAAACTATTTCCCTTTTTTAGTAACTTGAACCATTCCATAAAGATCCGTAAAAAATCTAAATATTCAAATTTATCGATTACAATGGGCGCACGTAATCTCCAAACCAAAGTCTCCCCTATCCAAAAGAAAAAGTTGCAAAATAGATAAGTCACATCGTACCATGAGCAGGAGTGACATACAAGCTTTAATATATACCCAATTAGATCAGAAACATTTTCCATATGACTCCAACACCCAATCAATATACAAATAGAAAAGCCAGATTCAACAAAATATTCATTTGCTATCATCTCTAGAGTCAAAAAATGGAATCTTCCTGTCCATTCCAAGCCACACAGCTTATCCAAAAAACCTCTGTGTCCTGAGTTATTCCCATTGTCAAGAAGCCGCATTTACATTGAAATCATAGTTGTCACGTGAAACGCCTCAAGATCCCATGTTAACGTCTTTGCATCAACCGAATGCAATCGACTATCACTTTTTTGAACCGTTTCCATCGATTCAACTACTCTCTGTGTCTGGTTTGAAGAGACCACCCAGAGAGCTTGTTTCCATGTATGTAACCTAGACAACCCAAGCCGACACCCCAACCCGTAAGCCGTCCGACATAATACCAACAGACACTCATGGCCCCATAACCAAAACAAAGTACTCCACATAATCTCTAACAGTGCCAGCGATTTTATTACAAAGCTCCTAATTGGTCTTTCTCCCTTCATACTCAAAAACAAGAAACCCAATACACAGCTACTGTAAAAAGCCAACAATCGTAATATACGAAAACATGCTCTATCCCAATTAGCATATGTGGAACGCACGTCAAATCCAAAATTCTCCAAACCTGTAATTCTGATCCAGTTCCTGGAAATTCATACGATCTCGTCATAAAGAGTGTCGAGATCGATCTCCATTTCGCAATACCATCACGCTCATTTGATTCAGATTCTCTCAATCGTATATCCCTAAACCAGATTCGATCGCTATCCCTCGTCATCGCCCAGTATCCTGAATATCCTATCTTTTCTTTGCCAATAAAATCCTCCTCAAGATTTGGCTGGTCTTCTTCCCAGATCTTCCGAAACCCTTTGATTCCCAGTGAGGGAATCTCACCATACCAATCATAATCCCCTGATCCCCATCGATTTCCTGGATCCCAATTTCGAAAATCCATCGAAACCTTAGACATAGATCGTCATCGCCATCGCCTTTTCTAGAGAGCGTTTTTTTTTCTAATAAACCACATCAAATCAATTTGCAATATTGCAACTTTGTTATACCTTATTTAGTAGGATTATTTTTGTGAATCTTCCATTACAAGGTTTTCAAAATGTTGAACAAGAAATGGAAAAGTTGGAAATGTTCTTCCCATCTAACTAGTTTATTGAGCCTAGTAGATGTAAGATGGGCGTGTTATGAATTATTCCATCTACATTTTAGTTCATTAGAATACGTATTATGTTATAAATCATTAAGGGGATGACCCATAACCAATAACCAAGACAAATCCCAAGCCGTGGCCAATGGAGGAGAGAGAGAGGCGGTCGTCCGAGGAGAGAGAGACGGTCGGTTTAGACCGTCTTAGTCTTAGGACGTTTTCCTTTTCTGTTTTAGATTTTTCCTATTTCATGTTGTATTAGGTTTTGGATAATTTTCTTTTTCTTATACTTTGTAATTCCTATATAAAGAACCCATATTGTTCATTAATAATACACAGACAATTCTCCATTCTTTTACAACACGTTATCAGCACGATAGTCTCTAAATCCCTGAGACAAAATCGAAACCTTTAAGCCCTAAAAGCCAAAACCGGCGACCACACCTAAAACCCTAGACACGTTCTTAGTTCATCCAAGAACTCAGACGATCCCTCTTGAATCCTAGACGTTCTCAGCTCACGTCCTCAGCCCAGAAGATCCTGTCCAGCTCGCGACCAAACCCGAGACGCGATCGCACCCGAGACGATCCGATCTCCTCGCAGCTCGCACCCGAGACGATCCGACAGCCCACGATCGTCCTCAGCTCGCGCCTGCACTCATCCGCGACCCGATTGGAATCAGCAAGAATCCGATCGATTCTCTCTCTCTCTCTAAAGGTGGTCCGGTTCTAAACCCCTACAAAGCAAAGCTATAACTTGATCTGAGAACCTAGATTAATCAAAACCCTAATCCATTATTATGGAAACCTTGTTCTTGATCAAAACCCTAAAACCTACAATCTAAAATCAACAATCTCATAACTAGTAATATAGAAATCGATTCCTTAGAACTTAAATTGATTGTTCCTGATTTGAATTTGAGAAACCCTAATTATTGGAATCGAAACCCTAAACCCTAAAGGACTGAATCCGATTTTAATTGATTGAATGTTTGATGATCTGAGGTTTTAGGATTGTTAGATTGATTGAAGTAATCTGATCTAGAACTTGAATCCTAAAGGCCTTGAAACCTTGAAACCTTAATTAAAAACCGGCAGCCTTAGTGTTCAAATTGAAACCCTAAATCAAATTGCTAAGATTGTTTGCATTACATCCAAAATCTGAATTGAATTGCATTCGTATTGTTTAAATAAATCGACCAGCATGTAGAAACATATGAATTCGAATCCGATTGCATTGAAAATACATATGGCTGTGTGGCCTTAATCTCTCTGGTACATGTAGAATCATATAATAGGATTGTTCGCACCATGGTCAAATAGATTTACATGTCCGATCCTATTGCTTGACTACATAGCCGTGCGGCTTGATTGTTCGCACCATGGTCAATTAGATTGATTGTTTTTTTCATAGATGCGTAAGACAAGTTTGTGGCCGAGCTTGTTAAAATACCATGCGGCCACATGATCACATTGTGAACCTAAATTGAAATGATCATGTGATTCAGATGTCGAAAATCTCAAATAGAGACTATGCAGCCCTTAATCTCTCCGGAGATAACTACTTGCAGTGGG
>NC_027749.1:37479820-37480177 GCF_000695525.1 Brassica oleracea var. oleracea
TTATTGCTTTATGATTGTTTTATGATTGCTTTGGTGTTTTTAATTTTATTGTTGGTATTCTGAAACTTTTATAAATGAAAAGTTTTATAAAGTCTCTGAGATTAGAAATCTTATTACTTATAGAAATGAAAGATGATATGAGCATACTCATGGTGGATAGTGGCACAAGTCACACAATACTTAGAGACAAAAGATATTTCATAAATCTCACAATGCAAAGTGCAAATGTACACACCATTGCAGGTGTTGCCGGCCTGATTGAAGGTCACGGCCAGGCATATGTATTGATGCCGAAGGGAATTCATCTAGAGATCAAAAATGCCTTGTATTCCCCAAGCTCTAAAAGAAGCTTATTGA
>NC_027749.1:37480293-37480584 GCF_000695525.1 Brassica oleracea var. oleracea
CTATACTATGCAAAGGTCAGTATGATCGAGGCTAATGCCTGCGACAATTTCACCTTATGGCATAACCGGCGTGGCCACCCCGGTACTAACATGATGCGAAAGTTGATCATAAATTCACAAGGGCACACGTTCAAAGGAGTTGTCCCATACAATCTCACATGTGCAGCATGTGCACAAGGGAAACTCATAACCAGGCCATCAGCAGCCAAAATTAATAAAGAGATCATAAACTTTCTGGAAAGGATTCAGGGAGACATATGTGGACCAATACACCCACCTAGTGGGACGTTT
>NC_027749.1:37481570-37488855 GCF_000695525.1 Brassica oleracea var. oleracea
GAGAAATGAGAAAGGAGAAGTAGTGAGATACAAAGCACGGCTTGTAGCACGAGGATTCTCACAGAGACTAGGAATAGATTATGAGGAAACTTATTCCCCTGTGGTGGACGCAACTACATTACGAAACTTGATCAGTTTGGCCGTGAAAGAGAAACTTGATCTGCGCCTAATGGATGTAGTAACAGGGTATCTGTACGGTCCACTGGATAATGAAATTCATATGAGAGTTCCAGAGGGTATTGAGCTCAAAGATAAGAAAGGTTCTCGAGAACAACATTGCATTAAGCTGAATAAAGCCTTGTACGGTTTGAAACAATCAGGTCGAATGTGGTACAACAGATTATCAGAGTACCTAATGAAAGAGGGTTATAAAAACGATCCAATAAGTCCATGTATTTTTATAAAGAGATTTGACAGCAAGGGCTTCGTGATTATGTCTGTCTATGTGGACGACCTGAATGTCATTGGAACCACTGGAGAGATTTCTCAAACAGTCGAATGTGTAAAAAAAGAATTCGAAATGAAAGACTTAGGAAAAACTAAGCTCTGTTTGGGACTGCAATTTGAGTATGTGGATAATGGAATCCTTGTGCATCAAAAGACATATACAGAAAAGATACTCAAGCAGTTCAATATGGACAAGGCTCATTCCTTGTCGAGTCCTATGGTCGTGAGGTCCTTAGACCTTGAGAAGGATCCATTCGGACCAAAGAAGCCGGACGAGGAAATGCTCGGGCCGGAAGTGCCTTACCTAAGTGCCATTGGAGCCTTAATGTACTTGGCTAGTCATACTAGACCGGACATCAGTTTTGCCGTGAGTTTACTGTCTAGATTCAGTTCATGTCTGACACTTAGGCACTGGAACGTAATAAAACATCTGTTCAGATATCTGGAAGGAACAACCGACTTCGGATCCATCGAAACCCTAGACATAGATCGCCATCGCCATCGCCATCGCCGTCGCCTTTTCTAGAGAGCGTTTTTTTTTTCTAATAAACCACATCAAATCAATTTGCAATATTGCAACTTTGTTATACCTTATTTAGTAGGATTATTTTTGTGAATCTTCCATTACACGGTTTTTCAAAATGTTGAACAAGAAATGGAAAAGTTGGAAATGTTCTTCCCATCTAACTAGTTTATTGAGCCTAGTAGATGTAAGATGGGCGCGTTATGAATTATTCCATCTACATTTTAGTTCATTAGAATACGTATTACTACTTATAGTGGTATATATGAGAAAGTTCAAAGTATATCTCTTATATATTATTTGAGAAACATTACAATATTTGAGATATTCATGTGTTATCACCAAAATGATTCTTAAAATATTTGGAAAAATAGGTCGTTCATTCAAATTTTTGTGATTTTTAAAAGTTTCACATTCAAATTTTTGTGATCCATGGCTTAAAACTTTTGTTTCTAAAAAATACAAATGGTTACAAAATCATATAAGTAGGAAGTATCATTTAATAAATACTAAGATTTAAAGATATATATATATATATATATATATATATATATATATATATATATATATATTAGGAAGTATCATTTAATAAATATTAAGATTTAAAGATATATATATATATATATATTAAATTAAACTATATACTATATAAAAAATACAAAATATTTTAATCTCAAAATTTGCTTTAACATCTTTTTTTTGATAAAAAGCTTTGAATAAATATTGACAACTTAATATTTAAAACCTATTGCATTGAATTTTTTTTAAAAAAAAATTAAATTACTAAAACTATTAGTCCCACAATGAAAATGTTGTAATTAATGATTTAATGTTTTTTCTATAAAAAAAATACAAATGATCAAAAAACCATATGAGTAAAAAACATAATTTAATAGATATTAATATTAAAAGTATACTATATATATATGTCTTAATATCATTTAAATTTAACTATATATTGTATAAAATAAAAGATGTGATTGTTTGGATTAATAAAATTTATTTATGTATTCGCACCAATTTAGTTATATACACAATAGTTGCTGATTTTTTTATTATTTAACATAAGATATTATTTTAGAATACATAAAAGAATATACAATATATAAAATATAATATATAATGCTTGTCCGGCGCCTTCTATTTATTACTCCCTCTGTTTCATAATAAGTTTCATTCTATCTTTTTTTTGTTACACAAAAAGTGTCACTTTACAATTCCAGTGCAAATTATACTTACTTTCAGCTGGAAATTAATTGCAAATTGCATTGAATTTATAAATAATTTTATTTATCTCAAATACTATTGGTCAGAAAGATGTAATTAATAACAACTTACATATATTTCCGCTACTTTCTTAGTCTGTGTGAAAAGTGTCAAAGTGACACTTATTCAGAAACGGAGAGAATATTTTGGCATACGACGTGGGAAAGTTCACGTGATTCGATACTACTATATGTTTCAACTTATTCTATCTATATGCTGAAACACTCATCAATATTTCATCTAGAGGAGCTAATCAAAGAATGTGAAATTTCTTATATAACCAAATGGGGGTAGTCTAGTAGTAAAATTTTGGAGTTTGGTGTGTACTCACATCAATCCTATGTTCCATTCTAACTAAATTATCATTGGTTCATCAGTATAGACTTGGATTTATGTCCAAGTGGTTAACATGATGGATTGTAACAGACGACGGTCTACCTTTTTGTAGTCAATTCACTCTGCAACAGTAAATGTGTTTTTTCAGAAACCAACCAGATCAGCCGATAGAATATATAAAAAAATATTCTTACGTATAGATGGAAATATTTAGTATTTTCTGGGTTAGCTGAAGTAAATAAACTCTCCATCTTCTCTCTTAGAAAGCTTCTTCATCTCTTGGCCTCCGTTCACCGACTTCGGCCGCTTCCATAGGGCTGGAGTCGGGTTTAGCTTTTTGTTTCTTCCATCTTCGGTGTTTCATACGATCATTTGCATGTTTGATTCTGGAGGTGAAAAGCTGAAGATCTAGATCTACCTTAGATCTGTTCTGATTTCGAGATTGGAGTTTCCAGTCCGTAAGATCAACGACTTGGTGGTGTGTCTTCTAGGTTTCATGCTCCTTTTTTCTATTGCTGGTGTCTTTGGCTTCGCTTCGTCTCTATCCCTAGTCACACTTGTTTATCAAGTTTGATTTTGGTCGGAGTGGTGTGGTTCGCTCCATGTCTTCTCTCCAAAGGTATGATCGATTCCTCATCTTTCACGGCTTCTCAGTTGGCGTTTCTTAGTCTTTCTCGTTGTAGTCTCGACTTCGCCGTTTCGGGTTGAATGTTATAGAACGAAGTGTTCTGTTCTCCGGTGTTGAAGCTCAGGTTCTCTGGTTTCTATTTGCTTGCACTTATTCACTATGGGAGGTTCCTAGTTCGTAGTCTCTTCTTCAAAGACCCGCATGGAGTATTGGTGTTGTGTCATTTAGGAGCATTTCCTCCTCTTCGTTTTGATCTTGTTTTTTTGGTTTTACCCTCTTTTTCATCATGCAAGATAGGTTCGGGTTATGTTTGTCTCTCTTGGTGGGCTCTATTTCTGGAGAATTTATTTCTGCCGGCTTAAATTTTGGGTTCATCCGGCTTTAGTTATCATATCTGTATCTCTTGATGTAATGTTGTTTGTTTAATATATTCATCTTTCGGTGTTAAAAAAAGATGGAAAAATTTCGTTTGTGAGATTTTTTTTGGGCATTTGGCTAGCCGCGGTGTAGATCAGCTGTAAAATAATCTTATATCTTGTGATATTTGATTATGAAGCTAGATATCGACCCAAGGGAAACCTTCAGATTAGCAGAATTGGAATCTACACTTTGGGGTGAGGCACAGGTGAATAACGACCAAAAACGAGAATTATAGGTACAGACCAGACCCACATTGGTAACTTCAGGACGCTGGTGTTTTATTGATGGTTCATGGAAAGATAAGGATCTATTTTCAGGACAGGGCTGGTATAGTACCCTACCGGGTTTCAATGGCTTATTTGGGGCACAGAATGTAAGGACATGTCTTTCACCACTCCACTCGGAGGTGGAGGCGCTGATCTGGGCAATGAATTATATGAGGAATTTAAGACAGTTTCAGGTGACGTTTGCAACAGATTGTTCTCAATTGGTGAAGATGGTTTCGGAACCAAAAGAATGACCAGAATTTGAAAGTTATCTGAAAGATATCAAGATCCTACAAAGAAGTTTCTACAACTCAGAGATCGTTCATGTACCTCGGACAAAGAATATAAGGGCGGATAGCTTAGCTTAGCACGCAGTGCTAGAAAACAACTGTCTTTCGTCGTTCACATGGATATGGAGTTACCGTTTTGGTTTACAGAGTCAAGTTGAGTCCGTGAATGTTTTGTTGTTTTAAAAAAAAAAAAAACGAAGCTAGATTATATTGGATTTCATTAACGGCTGTGGTTGGACTTTCTCCGTTGGCACTTAAGTTTGGTTGGTGGTATATAAAATAATTAGACTAAGATCCACGCCTTGCGCGGGATAAAAATTATGTATATAAATTATTTTATGTATTATATGTTTTTACATGTTATGAAATAATAAATATATATTGAATAATTAAAAGTCAGTAACTATTATATATATAATTAAATTTAAATGATATTAACGTACATAGTATATTTTTAATATTAATGTCTATTAAATGATGCTTTCTACTCATATGTTTTTTTGATCATGTGTATCTTTAATAGCAAAAACTTTAAATTACTGATAACAAAATTTTCATTGTGCGATTAATAATTTTAGTAATTTATAATTTTAAAAAAATTTATCAATGTTAGTTCAAAACTTTTATCAAAGATATTTATTCAAAGTAAATTTTGAAATTAAAATATTTATTTATTCAATATGATTTATAGTTTAATTTAGAATGATATATATACATATATATTTAAAATATTAATGATTAATTAAATTAGTCTTTTATTTATATAATTTTGTAATCATTTGTATTTTGTCATAACAAAAATTTTAAACCATAGAACGCAAAATTTGAGTGTGAGACTTTTAACAGTTTTGGTAATTTATAGTTGTTTTTTAAAATTCAAAATATAACATATACAGAAAAATCTAAATTTTTATAATATGGTTATTGTGATTTTTTAAAATGATTTTAATAGTTTAAAATTAAACAAATTTGATAGAAGATACATTATTTTTTATCAGATCTTTATTATTCAAAATCATTAATTGTCATATATACTTTAGTCACATTAGTCATTTCTGTAATCTTTATTTAAGAAAATAGTAAATGATATTAATAATGAATTTATGGTTAGTTTAATAAAATATTTATAATATAATTAGATGGACCAACATATTTCTCTAATAATTCTAAGAATCATCGTAGTGATGACACGTTGCTAGAAAAAGAAGTTGTAATGTTTCACAAATAATATATAGGAGATTTAACAGAAATCCAATAGTACAATTCATTTCTTTTTTAGTTTTGGTAAGGTTCAGTGACATCCCACAGAAAAGCTCTCGTAGATATTACGAATTATTTAAAATGCTTTTGCAATGATCACGTTCTTTCATATATACTAGGGGTATAGCGCGCGGAGCCGGATAAGTTATTGATCGTTGTGTAGTTTTGTGTACGGGATTTTGTTGTTTATTTTTTTTTCACTTTTGTTTTTCCGTGTTGTATGTAACGGTGATGAACATAACATTTGGAAGTCATACAGTTTGATTAAGTTGATATAAGAATGACCGGCGAATTCATATGCATTATTTTCGTAATGATTTGATCGACCATTAGTGTTATTAGCGCTTTCATGTTCAAAAGATAAAGTTTATGAAGTTGTTTAGTATTTACTTAGGTAGTTGTTAGTATATAAACCAAATAGTGTAAGGAACAAAATATAAAATTTGAATTCAAAAAATTAAACAATTTATCGAACAATAAATTAAATTATTTTCTTATTTTACCTAAATTAGTTTCAAAAATATAGAATTATAATAAAATATTTTTTAAAAAAAATTATTAACTCTAGAAAAATTTATAAAATTATACGGTTGCAAATTATTTATTTTTAGAAATTTACTCGACTTTGTTAAAAATAGTTTATGGTGGACAAAAAAAATGTTAGAAATAGGTAAACCAAAAATACACACCACTGACAAATCTTGTATGAGTTAGAACCCGTCGACGTTTCATTAATAATCCAAAATAGAAATAAAATCTCCGAACAGAGAAAACATGCAAGAGAAAAAATATCCAAAGTTTATGATGGAAAACAAAGACAATAGCAGTTTTTAAAAATGCATAGAAAAGACGTTGACGGGCTGATAGGAATATAATAGATATTTCCAATCACTCACGGCAGCGCTTGCGGTTGTTTTGAGCGTCTGAAATCTCTGGAGGATCTTCTGCAGCACATTCCTCATCGTCCTTGTCTCCCAAAACAGACGGGCCCGATGATGCTGCCAATCTTACGTCACCTTCACTGCTTGGAAGAATGTTCTCACTGTGGTCCTGAAATACATGAACGTGATGACAAGTAAAATTAGACAACCTTGCCATGGTTCTCTATGATGGTATCTTCAGTGATGGTGGAGATAGTTAAGGTACGGTGATTGCTATTAATGGCTTCCATCAATTTAAGAGCTCTCCATGTTTTGGGCTGGATCTTGGCAAGTAGCTATGAATACATCAAACACTATGTTGCTGGCATGTGATTTGAATCGACCTAGAGAGCTTACAACGACATAGACGGTGAGGTTCTTGAGTATATTGAGCTCCACCAAGCCAGACACACTCGTTTTCAACACCTTGTTCCCTATCTCTCTTCTAATTACTGCCATGTCCCTCGATGCAGTTCACCGCAGCAGGTTTGTTAATGTTGGAGAAGAAGTTATCTGACCACCGATGCAGTTCACCGCAGCAGGTTTGTTAATGTCGGAGAAGAAGTTATCTGACCAATAAATTTTAAGTTTTTAAGTCTTAAGATGACACTAAGCTAAAAGGCATTGTTTTAAAATCAAACCAATAACATACAAAAGGAACTCACCAGAGATTCCGATCACATCCATGTCAGGGGAATCATCGCTGAGGAACTCAATAACATTATGCACACCTTTGGTTACCATGTCCATCCCCATTGCACCACACCGGTGTTACAACTGAACCATACATAGCCATTTTTTCCCTGCCAATGTACAGTGAACAGTTTGTAGTCTCGTAAATCTAATTGACATGCATCCACTAAATCATTATTTCATCAGCAGAAGTTTCAATCTTGAGTCGAACCACACCACAAACATAAAAAAAATTT
>NC_027749.1:37489165-37505762 GCF_000695525.1 Brassica oleracea var. oleracea
AAGTCAAATTGTCAATACCTTTTCCTGGGTACTATGTTCTAGGCGGAGAAAGGTGGCGGGGACAACGACCGATTAAGCAACAACAACACTGGAGGCTGACATCTTCGAATGTTGGCTAAAAGCTGGGACAGTTCAATTTAGGAGTAATTTAATAAGAGATATGGGTCTCGAGGTTTGTTTGAGGAATTATATATACTGAGACGGATCGTTTCAGAGGTGAAACGGTACCATAACTGATCGTTGGAGATATAGAGAGGTGAAGATGAAAAGTTTCAGAATTTTTTTTGATAAGCTAAAAAGGTAACGCTAAGATTCATTGGTGGAGACCGAGTACTATAAAAATCCTAGATACATACAAAAGAGATTTAGCCCACTTATAAGTTTTATTGGGCCAGAATGCGGATTTTACTAAATAGGTTTCGATGATCAAAGTTACACGTGAATATTGAAACATTACAGGTATATGTGGGATCCACTATAAAAAATCCTTCATAAATATATATTAGTTTCGGTAATCAATGTACAAAGTATCCTTTAGTTTAATGGTATAAATGTTGGTGTTTATATCACAATAACTCGGGTTCGAGCCACAGATTTTACATTTTTTAAAACTTTTTAAAAGTGGGTTCCACTTACCTGCTGACGTGTCGCATCAGGAGTGATGAAACTGGCTCATTATACGGTAGATTATTCGTTAGGTGTAATAAATAATAATGGAGAATTATATGCATAGGAAAGGATGCATACATTTTGCTTCACATGGCTCCTTCCCAAAAGCTGAGTATATATTAGATAAGTTCTATATAAATAATCGAAGAAAATTTTAACAATATCCTTATAATTTCCCTGTTGATATATTTATCCTATGAGAAATAAGAGTCCATAATTGCCGAATGTTAGTAGTTCAAAGAATCCAGAGTTTTGGACTAACTTTAGATGTGCATATAGATATTAATGACTTATTGACTAGTAGTGTCCACAGAATGTGCATATACAAAAATATGAGAATAAATTAGAATACAAAGTTTAAGTATACTTGATTTACCAGTAAACAATACTTTTAGATGATAAATAGGTCTGTCTCTTTACGCAGTTCTAGGAATTTTCTTTTCTGCTATGTTATATGTTGATTTAGTACCTCCAATTTGGTTATCGGAATCGGTGGATACATCTACTTAGTTGTAGTTATTGTTGTAAAGAAAAATATAGATCTCCATAGAATTTACCCAAAAACAATACCTTCACTTAGTTAACCGAAAAAATACTAACAATATATATATATACACATATTAAATATAGTAAAACACTATTAAAACTATTTTTTCGTAAAAATTATAACTTTCATATGAACCAAAAACTAAAAACAAATATAGTAATAATAATTAATTATATTAATTTATAATTTTATTATAATAATATGGAAAACTAAAAAACTAAATTTTATTGTTACTTATATTAATTTAATGATTTTTATCTTATTATAATAATATAATTTTGATACTTTATGACTATAATTTGTTAATATTGTTAATTTACTATAAACTTCTACCACATATGTTAATCAACCAGTGATTTATATTCTGCAATACACATGTTTTTAGCCACTACCCACATTTTCAAAGTCCTTCATCTCCAACCATATAACCAATGCATTTAAACCAGTTAGGTTATTAAAAACTCATTCAATCTAAAAATAAAATTTTGAACGAACTTTATAAATTAGCTATTTACAACTTCAGATTTAATCAAAATGAATAAAAGTATGAATTGATTGGTTCTATAAGGTTTAAATTTAAAAATATCAAAACATGACATTTGTAGAGAATCCGTTAAATTAAGTTGTTTTGCTAGTAAAACAATAGTAAATTTCTCTATTACTCAAAACTCTATTTTCATTTGATTTTCCATTATATAATTTAGTCTGTGTCAACCAATGCTATGTGCATAGTCTATGATGTCAGTATAGTGAAATCAAATTTATAATTTTGTGACGACTTTTTTAAAAAAGTGTGTTAGATTTAGATAAGTTAACCTTTTAAGCCACACATAGATAAGTTTCTTTTTGGTTACAATGTGTGGTTAAATATTTAACAAATGAGATAATTTATTAGAATTAAATTAATCAAGGGAGTACTAATGAATTTTATTAACAATGTCATTATAGACTTAAATCTATAAACTTTTGTTTATAAATTAAAAAAATTAATGAAATTTATAATTGAGTAGATATTAATATTTATCACATCTGAGTAAAAATAGTAATTTCATTAACACAACCCTATGAACTATATATATATCTTGATTTTAATAAGGGTCGTTATAAAAATAATAACATTCTACTAAATTATGAAATTTTGAATCTATATAGATTTTTCAAAACTTAAATAAAATTATCATAAATTTCTAGAGACTACCGATTACATATTTAATCTTTTATATTTTATCAAAGATGTCTGAACTTCAGAGATATTTTGTTATATATAAAATCATTATTTGGATAAAAAATCAATACACATCCAAATATTTTCAAATAAAAAGCCATGATATTAGTTAATTTTCAAATTATGTAACCCAAAATTTTAGATATGTTATAAAATGCAGAGAACAAACTACCTCTACCAAGTTTATGATATTGATCTCAGGAAAATTCTTACTCCACACCCCTGTTTACGTGTGTCAAAATGGTCCCTACTCCATAGTCGAAGAGTCTGAAATTCAACTCTTTACATGATAATTTAAATAAATATATAATGCCCCTACCGTTTCACGGCTAATAGGCCATCCACGTCTGCTCTCTTGGTCTGTGGGCCTCATTCCGTTTCCAACTGTCTGTCCGTTAATTTTTCGGAGGCTTGATAGTCATTTTTATTGACCCTGCAATCACCACCTAACTTTTTTCCGTGCTTTGGTCTCATTTACACGGTATCGCGAATCAATTTCTGACAGGTCAAACATCCTTCTATTAATTCAGATCAAGCACGCTTAACTCTGGAGTTTTAAACAGATGTGTGACAGAAAAGGTAAGTCAATTTTAGTGACATAAATAGTCAAATCAATCATGTTAAACTTTTTCATATATCATAATTCCAGATGTTACAAAACATTGGATGAAGAAAAATAAAATTATGCATCAATTACTAAGAGAACCTTTCATTCAAAAAATAATGTTAAGAGAAAATATACGTGGCGGTGTCCTTCTACATGCATGCACATGTATCTCCCCAATGTAATAGTAATGGTTTTGGTTAGATAGTATATTTGTGTTTTTTTTTTAATGATTATAAGCAGTGGCGGAGCCACCTAAGAGTAGGGGGTGCCAAATGGCAAATATTAAATCTATAAAATTTAGTTTTTAAGCTTATATACAGTGATATTGTTATGGTTAATTGGTTAATGTCTCTCTTTTCGACCCTCATGTTTTGGGTTCGAAACTCAATATTATATCATTTCACCTATCCAAACTAATTATGACCCATGTCAAGCCAAATCCTAGCTCTGCCACTGGTTATAGGGGCAAATTTCGAAATGGGTTTATAGTTAGCCCAAAAAAAAAAGAAAAATGTCAATATAAAAAGAATATCAGAACATCGATCTCTAAAATATTATTTGAAAAGTCAATTTCCTATGTATCGTTCTCATGTTAACTATCACAATAGTTGATTACGTTGCTACTTTTAATGAATTAAAATATTATATTTTAAATACTATTATTTATTTTTTATTTTGTTTCTTTTTAAAATTTTCCAAAAAATATATACATATAATAAAAAAGTAAAATTTTTTATAAAGCTAAAAAAACGAATTGAAATTTTTTTATTTTTTATGTTTGTGAAACTTAATATAACCATAATCAAAATACTAAAGCAAATCCAAACTTTCATTTTTAAGATTATTTAAAATAAATTTCAGTTTTCATTCAATAAATCAAAGACATAAATTTATTTAGAATTTATAAAATATTTTAATTGTTGTAAATATTGATATCTATTCATGTGCTTCCGAAAATATATCAACAATTTATGCATATAACTTCCTATTGATCATCGCTTTATTTTCTAATATTTTTTAAAAATATCAACATATAATTTGATAAATATTATGAAAAATACATACACGTTTAAATGATAAATAAAATTGATTTGATTGACTTAATTATAATAAAAAATAATTATTCTTTATTTTGATTTTGAAAGAGTATATGTAATTCAATATATTTACAACATGAGTGACTCGACTAATCCAACTTATATCTAAAATCATAGATTTAACTACGATAGAATATCTAATTTTATAAGAATAGTAATTTATTCTATAAATATAAATCATAGGACAACTCAAAACATATTAAAATGAAAATAAAATATTAACCAACTATTACAATTTAGTTCTTTAGTAAAATTTATATATATGCATGAGACTTCAGAATATTATCGTTATATTAATTTATGTACTTTGGAATCAGACACTTTAGTTTATTTTTTATTTCATTCGAAGCACAATATATGTTAAGTTATACATAATTTTCATAAAATAAATTTACATATCTAATACAACAACCACCTAAATCCAAATAAGAAATTAATCAAAATTTTAATATATTTAGAATAAAGAATATTACAGTTGAATTCAGAGATGCAATCCAATTTACTCAAATGATAACTAAATTGACTATAAAAACAACAAAACCGATTAGATATAACATATATAAATAATTAAAGTAATATAATATTATTTATATAAATGATACATAAAAATTATAAATTAATTTAAAAATTAAGAGTAAATACAATCAATTATTATAGTATAATTTTACTTTAGTAAAATATATTAGGAGAGAAGAACTCACGCGTCGGGCATAGATTCATTTATACAGAGTCGTTGAAAACTTTAACCGAAAGCTTTTGGTCAGATTTTTTTTTTTTTCCATCTTTGATATTTTATATATGAAACCAAAAAATGTCACAAGAGCTTACATCATCTTTAACATCTGAGCTAAGCGACATCAAACCTATTTCTATCGTCATTATGAAAAACATCAGAACACCAAAAAGGCTGGCCTCTAGCGACATAAGATTGGAACTGGAGATCCATCATAGCACTAGTGGCAATTAGATGTGCTCCTCTATTTGCCTCATACGATTCAGCTATCATCTTCCACTCCAAAAAACCCCTTAGTATACGTCTGAGTTCTAATAATTTAAACTTGAAAGAAGGCCAATGACTAGGTTTGTTAATTGCTTCAACTAGCATCCTCCCTTCAACCGCAAAGTATACCATCCTGAAACGATGAGACTTCATGCTCTCTATGGCCCAAGCCACACTAAGAAATTGGGCATCATCTTTGGATTCCACATTCCCAAAGAACCTGCGACTATGCAGTAAAACTGTTCCTCTTGAATCTCTAACGACCCATGCAGCTCCTGCAATCTTCTTTTTCTGCTCCCACTTAAATCCAATATTGCATTTGACAAAGTTCTCCGGAGGCGGTTCCCAAGCACCAGACACGCTTGAATCGATAGATCCCTATTAGCATATGTACTCCTCCTCTCCAATCTCTGAGCTGCATACCAAAGAGAGGCTTCTTCTTCTGCTTTAGCACACACTTGTACACTTTCAAAAAGAGCCCCTTCAAACAACAGGTTGTTCCAATTTTTCCACAAATACCAAAGGACCCATGGGAAAATTCTGGTGACTTCAGACACGTCTTTCTTCGCTTTCCAAAAGGAAATGAGGTAGTTGACATTCGTGAAGATCGAATTGCTATCAAAACCACCAGGAGGTGAAGGAAACCGTGTCATAGCCCACACTTGTCTTGCAAAAGTACAAGAGAACAGAACATGATTAATAGATTCCCCACTCTCTCCACATGTTTGACATTCCAGATCACACTTCATTCCCCTGTCCCTAAGCCCATCCAGCACTGATAAAGCACCCGACAATGCTTTCCAGATGAACACTTTAAGCTTTGATGGAGCCATAAGGTTCCAAACATGATCCTTGAGAGGATTAAGGGAGGGAAGCGCTTGCTGATCCCTTATCAATTCCGCATTCTTCATGGAGAAAGCTAGCTCATAACCAGACTTTACTGAGTATAAGCCACTTCTTGTATGTCTCCATACCCAAGAATCATGTTCAGAGATTACCGGTTGGTTCTTCTCCATAGTCACCATAACTCGGGAGACAAAGAGTTCTCTTAATTTCCTTCTACTCCATCTTCTTGTATGATGATTGATCAGTTCTCACACTTGTAAATTAACATTTAAAACCCGTTGTTTTCGCAGAGGAGGTCTGGAAATTCCATCATCATCTTCCAGCCATGGGTCAGTCCATACTTTGAGCGAAGATCCATTCCCAACAGCGACCTTGAGGCCTTGAACAAGCAGTTCCTTTCCTTCTAGGACACTCCTCCAAGCATAAGACGGTCTTTTACCAAGCTGAACTTTAACAAAGCACGTGCCTTCATAATATATCCCTTTAAGAACCTGCGACATCAAGCAATCTTCGAGATTAATAAGTCTCCAAGCTTGTTTGGCTAGGAGAGCCTTATTAAAACTTTCTAAATCCTTGAATCCCATCCCTCCTAAGTCCTTCGGTAGACACATCTTCTCCCAACTTATCCAATGGATTTTTCTTTTATGCTCTACTGCACTCCACCAGAAATTGGCCAAAGCACTTGAGAGAGACGTAATCGCCGTTTTCGGGATTTTATAGATTGACATTGCAGATACCGGAAAAGCTGAAGCGACAGCTTTTATCATCACTTCTTTTCCAGCTTGAGATAGAGTTTTCGCATGCCAACCTGAAATCCTTCTTCCCAGTTTGTCTTTTAGATAAGAGAACAGCTTGACCTTAGATCCATTTAGGCATTCTGGCAATCCTAAGTACTTAGCCTCCCTTCCTTCTACTTCAATCCCAAGATTATGCTTGACTCTGATCTTATTCTCTTCCCGCACTGATTTACCAAATATAATCGAAGATTTCTGAGGGTTGATAACCTGACCTGTGGCCGCTCCATACCTTCTCAAAATATTCATCAGAGCTTCACTCTGCTCCCCATTCGCTTTATAGGAGAAGAGACAGTCATCTGCAAACAAGAGGTGATAAATTGAAGGCCCCTGCACTCTAAATTTCATCCCAGAAATGCTTCTATCTCTCTCAGCTTTAGAAAGCAGGTGAGGTAATCCTTCTGTGCATAAGACAAAAAGGAAAGGGGACATAGGATCTCCTTGGCGAAGTCCCCTTTGTGGCTCTATCATTCCATGAGGCTGATCATTAATCAGGACATAGTAAGTGACAGTGGTGACACACTTCATCACCCATTGCACCAATCTCAAATCAAATTCAAGCGCCAGCAGAACAGACCGCAAGTAACCCCATTCCACTCGATCATATGCCTTCGACATGTCAGTCTTTACCACCATATGTTTTGAAGTTGGAGTATCCACCACACCCAGAGAATGGACCATTTCATGAGCCATAGTAATGTTATCAGACATAGCCTTTCAGAGACGAAGGCATATTGGGTTGGTGAGATAAGCCCAGGCATCCATGGTCGAAGCCTTCTAACCATGATTTTTGATATCACTTTCTTTATATATCACTGAGCAGAGGCTGATCGGACGAAGATCATCAACTATCTTTGGTTCTGGAGTCTTGGGGATCAAGCATAAGTGAGTATAGTTCCACTCTTTCGGGAGAACTCCATAGTTAAAGAACCTCTGAACTTCCTGAACCACCTGAGCTTCAACCGTTGTTCAAAATCTCTGAAAGAAGAGACCAGACATGCCGTCAGGCCCAGGGGCCTTTGTTGGATTTATAGAGAACCCCGCCTCCCGGATCTCCAGTGCTGAAACTGGTCTGGTCAGCTCTCTATTCATAAGGGTAGACACTCGCGGTTGTAAATCCTGGAACCAGTCTGTAAACGGAGCTGGATTGGATGACCGAAAGAGATTAACATAAAAGTCCACATCAACTTTTCCTTTATCTGCTTCCGAGTAAACTTCAACCCCCTAAGGATTTACAAGATTATCTATTGTATTCCTTGCTTGAGAAGCTCTGACAGAGTTGTGGAAGAATCTCGAGTTTTTATCCCCTCAAGCCAACCATTTATCTTTACTCTTCTGCCACCAATACAATTCTCCATCTCTCTAAGCCTTAACCAATTCTTTCTTAAAGAAGCGAATACGGTCTGTTGGTTGCACAATGGCTGATTGTTCACGTTCCAAAGCAATCTGAGTCTGAGAAATCCTATCTCTAGAGTTGATGTTGACCTGCTTCTTCAAACCGCTGAGCGATCTTCTACATGCCTTTAGTCTGTTTGACAGTGACGCATTGCCATTAGTGCCAGCAGAAAACCACGCATTTTCCACATTTACTTTAACCCCATCGACCTCCAGAAGTCTTCTATCAAAGCGAAACCATCCTTTATAAGAATCTTGAGGCTCGATGAGATGTATCAAAACAGGGCGGTGATCTGATCCTCTCTTATCCAAAAAAGATTGATTAGAACACGGGAACTTCTTGAACCAAGCCGTGTTGCCAAAGAATCTTTCCAGTCTCGTATGCACCCAAGATTTACTTCTTAATCCACTCCACGTAAAACCATTCCCATGACTTTGCAGCTCCACTAGCTTACAAGCATTCACCATCTGATTAAACGGAGTAAAGGATTCATCATCTCTCCACACCCTTCCAATCTTCTCCCCATTATGTAAAATATCATTAAAGTCACCAAATACACACCAGCTTTCTTTTCGATTCACCCCAATTCTACTAAGGCTCTCCCATAACGCAATCCTTTCTTTATAGACAGTGGGCCCATATATACACGATGCAAAGAAAGAAGAGTTCCCAAACTGTATGATACAATCCAGCATGCTCTTACTAACATTCAAAATCTTAATATTAACAGGTCTCCTCCAAAAAATAGCTAAACCTCCTCCATGGCCTATAGGGTCTACAATATATACTCTATCATACCCCAGCCAGACTTGCAAATCTACCAAAACATTTCTACAATTCATCGTTTCCATGAGCAAAAGCACCTCCGGAAAATGTTTCTTACGCATCTCCCACAGGCGTGAAATTGTCAGGCCCTGAGGCCGCCCCAGACCCTGACAATTCCAGCTAATTATGCTCATTGAGACTTCGGCGATCCCTCAATCGGGATCACCCTTGATTCTTTGCACCACGCAGCTTTGTGATCTTCGAAGCCTGCTCCAGAAGCTGACCTCTTTGACCCTGCTCTTTTATCTCCTTCCTTTTCTCCATAAAACTCATGAAGAATACCCGTCGATCCACTCTTCTGCTCCTTTCTTTTCTTAATATAAGGCCTTCTTCTTTGATTTGATTTTCTCTGGCCAACCCCGAATGGTTTAGAAACAGAGTATCCATGACCATATTCCGTAGAGTTATGATCCAAACGCAAAGGAGAATCCTTTAATCCAATCAAGTCCGTAGACGAAGAGGCACCATGGTGATCAGCTGATGCAGTACGAACATCTCTCATAAGATCTTCCCGCTTCTTAATCTGCTTAAGATATTCCTTATGCTGCAGTCCCTTATCCACGTTACCAGTCTTAAACGCAGAAGCCATCAGTTTCAAATCCCCTCCCTGTCTTTCCTGCATCAACTCTGCTGCTGCGTTAAGGTCAAAATAAAAAAAAATGCCTATCCTCTATCCACCTGATGAGTGAAAATAGGAGCAGACTCTAGTCGCAGCATCGTCTTTTGAATGAGAGGATCTTTCTTAGCTTCAGCAACAGAAGATTTAACTCGATCAGTGCGAATAACCTTATCTTCCTCTGTTGCCATCAGTAAGTACCTTCTCATCTCATCCAGTACCTCTGGTGATATCTTCCTTCTTCCCGTTGTCTTACAAAAACCCACTTGTTCTTCAGAAAGAACTCCAAAGAGTGGGTCATCAGGTGCAAGAAGAGCTTTGTTTTGATTGACATCTATAATAGCCCGCTCTCTTCTCTGTGTTGCCTCATCTCTTCTTTTCCTTACTAACAACGGACACACATCCTTCTCATGATTCAATCGTTGACATTCATAGCACCGCTTCTTGACTCTCTCATAGTTGAAGTAGACAACCGTGGAACCCCCCTCCGGCAAGTTCACTATTTTCGATTTCCACAGAGGTCTAGACACATCAAATCGAACCTGAATGCGAACGTAGTCTTGAATCTGAGGCTTATCTGGATCAAAGGCTACCACTTTCACATCACCAAAGATCCTTTCACCCAGCGCTGTAATAGCTTCCCTCGTATAGTAATTGATCGGCAAATTCCTAATCTGAATCCAGATAGGGACGAACTGAAGATAATCTGCAGGGGGATACTCTACCCACTGATCAATTGCAAGCGCCCACTCATTAAAGGTATGAACCCCTTTTTCTAATACCTCCAGTAGATCATGCTCATGATCAAATATGAACTGAAAGCGTTCTTTTGATAAGGCGATTCCTCTAACCCTTCCTTGCTTCTGCCACTTTCTTGGCATATCTCTAATCAGACCCGACATCTTTTGACAGTCTGGATTCAAGATTCTTAAAATCAGACTTCTGAAATTTCTTTCACACGATTTGTACTGGGGAAGATTCGGCATATCAAATGGTTCATCTTCCTCATCCAACGATAACGCCATCATAGCTTTATCCATCGCGTGCGACATCTTGATTGTTGATTCGAATTCACTGAAAATTTTTATCTTCACCGTCGATATTATGAACAAACCCTAAAAACTCTAAAGATTCCAACGCAAAACGATCAGAAAGGATAAGTTTTGAGGCGGACATGGCACTCTTTTATGACAGCTGTGTTCCACCCATTAAATGAGATATCTTAGCGAGAGAGAATTCTTAGCCCAAACTAGGTCACTTGTTATATGGCATGCTTTTGGTCAGATTACTCTATCTTTTTTTTAAAAAAGGGCTAGATTACTCTATATTTTAAATACTATATTTTTTATCCAAAATAAATTATGCTTATAATTTTTTGGAATTTTATATATTTGTACAATTAATCTGGAAGAAAAAATCTAGAACAATATCATGCATGTGCCATGATCTAACTTAAATTTTTCTCAAAGCTCTACTCAGATTCCCTCGAGAAGGTCAAACTTGTTTCTTCCTTTTTATCTTAGACAATTTTTCTTCTTTTTTTTTGTCTTAGATAAGTCAAACTTGCTTCTTAGACAATCTTCCTCTTTTTTTTTTTGTCTCAGACAAGCCAAACTTGTTTCCTACTTATATGTACATATCCATTTACTAAATACACTCCAGTTGCAAACAACAATGATTTAAGAATCAATCAAAACCTAAAACAATTCAAAACAAAGATAATGCAAGTTCTATGATTAATCTAAGCTAACAAGATGAGTTAAATAATAACTAAATAATAAACAAGCAAAATAAACTCAAATTCAATCAACAACTAAACAAAAACGAGATATAATTGAAGTTTACAAGTAGAGTAAGGGGACGTGGCAATTGATTAGGTGATCTAATACTAATCTAGGATGCTAATTAAACATTCAAATGCAAATCCTTAGGTCTAGAAAGATACAATTATATTAACCATTAGAACATACAATTAGATTAACATTAATTTTCATCGGCTAATCACATTCAAGTATGCATTCATCACAATTCCATACAAGTACAACCACAAATCACATTAAGCATCAATTCCTATTGGCCTAACATTCTAAGCACTTCAGTGGTTCATTCAAGCATTTCAACACCTTTCGAGCATGAAACAACCTATAATCTAGATTAATGATTTTTCAATCTTAATCTAGCATAAAACACATCAATTAAGTAAAAATTATATAAATTTAACACTAAGCATTATAAATCAGCACTTATCAACCTAATCTACCTAGATCATAAGTCCAACAAGTGACTACTCACCATAAAATCCTTAAACACATGTTAAATTTAAGAATAAACATGGTAGATTGAAAGATAATCACAATAAATACAAGATAAGATGAAGTAATGATTAAAGAAATCCAAACTTTAAAAGATTACAAATTGTTCTTGAGAGAAAATGAGATAAATCTTGGGTTTTTGGCCATAAAAATCTATATATATATATATATATAAGATCTAAAATCGAACCAGGTCGATCAGACAAGGGTCAACCAATATTTTAGACCAAATAAAATATGATTGTAAAATAGCTAAACACAAAGTACTTAGTCGCAATTACCAAATGCAGGTCACCAAATCGCGTTTGGCCACCGCATTTGGTCTTCATCTCCAAGCTGCGGATGCTCCTCTCTGCGTTCCAAACCTGGGGCGATGCTCGTGTCTACCGTAGATTCATCCTGCCCGGCGCCGTCTCCCGGTTTATACTCTGGATTCATTGGTCATTTACGTGGTCTACTCACAGCCGCGCCACAATCCCACAACGTCACCTCTCGAACCCGACTTCCCTGCCAAGCCACCGTGGTTTTCTCTTGTCGATAAACCGTAGTCTTTGTCCTGGTGAGCTCTCCCTTGCCTTGATTCTGCGGTGTCGCTTTGTCTGCGGTAAACAATCCACTGTACTCACCTCCAAACCAACTTCTCCTTTATTGCTCTTGCAGTCCCAAAACTTCTGTTTATTTTCATTTCAGCCCCAAACTTTGGAAATTAAAAGAAATAACCTCTAGTTTCAGCCCTAAACTTCAAAAGTAAAATTTAGACCCTGTCAAAGGCAAATAAACAAATATATGCACTAAAGACTTTTAAATACAACGTAAAATGATCAAAATGAGCTAAATGAGATGCTAAATACCATTAAAACCATAACATATCAGCATGTTTACACATAATATATGTCACACCCGCTTCTTACTTAACCAAAACGGCATGTATACACATTGCATACACCCACAAGAAACACTTAAAAAGGCCAATGCAAATCTCATTTTCAAGGATCGAATCCATAAGTCTTCACAAACCGTACTAAAACAAATAGGAAATGCTTAAACAAAGTACCAAGTCTTAGAATGAAATAACTTTTAGAAAACAAACAACCTGAAAACCCAGCACCACACCGAGACGACTACTCCTGAACTTCCACAAACTCTTCTGAAAAGAAAAAAAAGGTAAGTATTTCAAAAATTACTCAGTGAGGAAATCTCTAGGAACCCCGAAATCAATCACCAAAAATCATCACACAACATAACATAAGTATCTAACTTGAATACCCAGAAAAACAAAAGCAATCAACAAGAAACGAGGATAAACCACGACGGAACCAACATGAGATCACATCACGCTCTCTCCACGCCTCTTATGTTGTTGTGTATTAACTCACCACATCATGTGGTCTTCGTGAGTTCCACGCCTTCACACAATCACGCAACATCACGTTGTTTCTATGGCATCCGTGCCACCACATTCACACGATCACACTACATCATGATGTCTCCCCATGATTTTTGCTACCACATTCTTAAATTTACACAAGCATGCCCACTCTGGTGATGAATCATGCCACCTCACGTGGTCTCCACATGATCCAACAAGAAACGATGCATTGCCCGAGATGTATGTACCTCCACCACTTTATACATGCACACATATGACTTAAGCTTTTTTCTAACTCATATACACCGCCCAAACATGCCATCACCCTAATCAATTCATTCATCACATATAATCCTTAAACATCATTCAACCATGTTTTAACAACCTAGCAATAGATCTATGTCTTTCAAACATCAAGAAATATATCATATTTATATATATAGATCTAGGTAAAACAACTACATGTATGCTTATAGACACATGTAGGTATTAATTATCAACTTAGACACTTCTACCATGATGAGAGAATTATAGAAGGAGATAGAGATTGAAACAAGCCCCACCTTAGCCTAGATATACGAGATGAGATATGAATGGATGTAGATATGTGTTCTACGGCTCCTCACGAACCAGATCTATAAGTAAAAAGGTTAGTTTCCACCCAAACCTTGGATCATAGATCTATAAGAAGAAAAACGTAAGGAATAACGGATAGAGAGATAATAGAGTTTCCTTGCCATCACCAGTAGCTGGATCTATAAGAAAGAGAGTAAAAGACTTAAGAAAACAACGAGAAAAAGCTAAAATATCGCCCAGCGAGATCTCCTCTCCTGTGAGACTACACATTAATTCAGACATGACTTCGCTACATTTTGTCTCTATAGAGAAATACCTAAAGGTGACCTCTTTTTTTATAGAATAGGAAGGGGAAAACCATATGAGTTTATCTATATAAGCCATAACGTCATGAGCCTACTTACTAAGTATTGGGCTCGGGTCCAGAATTTGACAATATAGATACATAACTATTTATATTGAGAGATGAATGCATCGATGTAAATGTAAATATCTATTTAAACCAGAATTTAAGGTAAATGATCGGATTTAGTGACTTTGGGAGTAGTTATAATTCTATTTATCTAATCTACCCACCTTTTGGAAATATATGAAATTCAAACTTATTTATTTATTATATATTTCTAATTAGAGAATGAATCACAATCTTTGATAATATGACAAAAACATATCTCAATACATGATGCTTATTTTGACTACATGTTGCAGTAATATGAGATGCGATAATTATTGTCCAATATGTGGGGAACCAGAAGAAAATGTTACTTATGCCATATTTGAATGCCCTCCAGCTCTACAAGTATGATCCCTATCAGCTACACTATCTAGCCCCAACATTTTTCCGTTACCAAGTATTTATGCCAATGTGGATTACCTCTTCTGGAGAAAGAATAACATTGTTGAACCAGAACTAGTCAGAGATCCATATCTCTGGATTATCTGGTATATCTAGAAGGCTCGGAATGATAACCTTTTTAGGAGAATTGACAGAGAGCCTTTGGAGCTTGTCCGATGAATGCCAAGACTGGTTTAATGCAAATGAGATGGTCACTCCCGCTCCGCAAGAGTATAGTAGCGAGGAACTTCAGGTCATAAGCCTGGATAATATCTGCATGTGGATGGTTCATGGACTTCCACAGCACATTTCAGTGGTTGTGGATGGGTTTGAAAGGATAGTTTTGGAAAGATTCAGCTCATGGGAGCGCGAAACTTAAGGAGGCGAGAGACTGCCTTACATTCGAAAGTAATAGCACTGTAATGGGTAATGGAGAGCATGCTATAACGTTCATCATGTCAGTGCTTTAGAACAGATTGCAAGGATCTGACTGGGATGTTAAAGGAGCCTCAAGTTTGACCAAGTTTTGCAATAGAATTAGAGGCTATATATAAAGACGCTGCAGATATGTTTTCCAAACTTCAAGATATCTCATATCCCAAGGGCACATAATGAAATTTTGGATTCCTTAGCTAAGATTGCGAGATCTTTTCATAGAGAGCTTTGTTACATTGGTTGTTCTATTCCGGCATGGTTACCCAGATCACCTCAAGTCTGAGTAATATAACAGCCGTTCGTTGTAAAAATAAAAAGACTAAATGCTGCGAATAAATGGATTTGGTGAGTTAATCAAAGATTTAGCAAGAATATAATGTTGTGTTAGTTAATCAAGGACTTGACCAAGAAATAATTAGTCTTATTAGTTTACCAAAAGGGAATGGCAAAAGAAGCAGAAAACAAATGAGGCACATGGAATTTCGATTTTAAAACAATGATAATAATTAGATTATAAGAATCCGGTTACATGAAAACTGAAACATATTATAAGGAATATTGGACCGTTAAGGAGGGTTAATGTTTGTAACTAGTCAAAGTTAGGATTCTTAAACTGTGTGGCCAGTCAACGTTTATCGTCGTCGTACTAACATAGTAACATGTCATCATAATTGTTTTTTTAATCTAAAGTAAAACATTAATGAGTAGTTATGAAAATGTTTAAAATATAATTTAAATAGATAAAAAAACTGTAGGTTATAAAAATAAAATGAAAAAATAATGATTTTATCCAGAATTGATGCATTTTAAATTTACAAATTTGAAAATTACAAAGTGAAAAATAAATAGAAAATTATAAGATATTTAAATATTTTTGAAAAGTCTCGTTTTTCTCTTTGTAAATGCTACAATATCTCTCTAGGTAGTAAACAAAAAGAAAAGTTTTGTCTCTCTCATTTGGCGCTGGCTGCCACTAGCGTCAGAGTCTTGCCTTTCTCATTTTTCCTTATGCTTCGTCAGTACTCATGTTTTTCCTTTCTCTGCAAAAAATTATGTAGCTCTTCGGCGAAACCGAACTTAAATCTGAATGCGGTGTTTCGGATCGGTCACTACAAGAAAACAGGGGGATTCTGATGGCCGAAATCGTCGGAAATTCGTCGGAATAGACCGATTCCGACGAATTTCTGACGAACCCGTCCGTCAGTATGGTTTCGTCGGAAAAAAAAAATCGTCGGAATTTCGTCAGAACTTCCGACGACTTTCTGACGAATACCGAGAAACGTCATTCTGACAAACTTCCGACGATATTATGATGCGGATACACGAGACCAGAGTTCATCGGAAAAACTACGTACCGACGGAGAACGTTCCTCGGACACTTCCGACGTAGAGTGTTCCTCGGTGCATTCCGATTACCGACGGACAGTGGTCGTCGGAATATACCGACG
>NC_027749.1:37510361-37516647 GCF_000695525.1 Brassica oleracea var. oleracea
GTCGGAATTGTCCAATCTCAAACGGCTATACAACGGTCATATATATTTGTCGGCAACGGTCACATGGTTCGTTGGAATTCCGTCGGAAAATACCGACGGAATTCCGACGACTTTGCTGTTAATCGGAATGTCGTCGGAAATTCGTCGGAATATACCGACGAACTTCCGACGACTACAACGGTTACATTTTTTATCGGAATGTCGTCGAAAAGTCGTCGGAAAATTCCGACGAACCATATTTCGTCGGAATTCCGTCGGAAATGGCCGACGGAATTCCGACGACTTAATTTTTTTGGATTTGGTCTGAAATTTATCAGTATTCCGTCACAAATTTCCGACGACCTTGGTGTCCGTCGGAACCTCCGTCGGAATTCGGTGTGTTTTCTTGTAGTGGGTCGTTATTGGTGGTCTAGAAGGATGTTGACGTTAGAGGATCATGTGTGAGCGACAAAATCGGCTTTTAGGAATCTGCATGCTTGAAACGGCGATTTTCCACTTTTCAAATCCGGTCTCGAGCACACTTCTCCCTCTTGGATCTTCTGTTTAAGGGCTTCAGTGTGGAAGGATGTCCCCTCATACTCGTCTTTTCCGATCTCACTCTTAGTGAAGGTTTATGGCATATCATCGACAAACACGGCCTGTCTCTGGCGTCATCGGGTTTCTGTGACCAATGGTTGCGTAACGAATCTAGGGGTTCAAGATACCCTTTCAGGTAGTCTACGAGGATGCGTTTCCGGGGGAATTTAGGGTCGTTTAGTCAACTTCTCTCTCTTCCGTTTGGCGGCGCCTATAGAGTCAAGTTCATCCAAGAACAGTGGTCTACTTGGATTATTTGATAGAATATCTGTTTATCTTTTAGGCGGTGCATTTTCGACATATGTGAAGTTGCTGCTACCATGTTCTGCTCCTTGCTCAACAGTGCATGACGAGTACTTCTCTCCTCCAGTGGAAGGCAATTATCCAGATGGTGAACCGGCCGTCTTGCGATGTGACAAAATAGGGTCTATTTCCGCTCCGTCGATGTAGCTTCTCTCTGCTAGTTTCGTGTCGACAGTAGTAGCTGGTTGGATAGCCGGTTTAATACTGGTTTAGAAAATTTCTTGTACCATTTTACTTTCCGTTTTGTATTTTATTTTTTTTTAAATTACTTTCCTTAATTTATATATATAATAGAAAAACCTTTGTTAAAAACAAAAAGGAAAGTATTTATGTTGGTAAGAAGTGGCCGCCCATCAAAGCCATAAGGATGGCCGGCCACTTCTATTCACGTGTGTGTTTGCGAGCGTGGTTGGCGGGGAGGGGTATTTTATCGCCATCTCGTCGACCACATATGCCGTTACATAACCGGAAGGGTTCACTAGAGGCTGCGGATCGTTTTTCCAGGTATGGTGCGCATCTTCCGTTTGATACGCCAACTCGACGGTCTACTCGGCTTCGAAGGAGGAGGGCTTGCGGTTCAGGCGAGGCTCACCTCTCCCTTGATGGATTTCCGGAGACGACGAGATGCTCATGTTGTTTCATGTTTGGTTTTTTCGTTTTTGTTGTTGTTTTTCTTTGTGGCGATGATCTCCGGTTCTCGCGTCATACTTTTTTGGTTTGGGACTTATATTTTTGATTATATTTTATATTAAAGTTGCGGCTGGTCTCTTTTTGATTTTTCTCGTCTTCAAATTCATGTCAAATTTCTTGACGGCGATGTTTCGTCGGTTCTTATTATTATATTTCTGAGCTGGTATAGATCGTCTGTTAATGTTTGCTACCAGATTCTATGGCAGGTCACGGCTTTTGTCGTCGTAGAAAATTGGACATATATTCCGGCGAAGGCTCGCCTCCCCTTTGTTTTCCTTCTTTGGATGTATCCCTTCGCCACCGCGTTCCTTCCCCTGGTGCGACAGTTGCACGTTTTAGGGATATTCCCTCCAGGATCTAGTGTGTATTTTTGGATCTTTAATTTGTCGTTTCTGGGAAAAAGAAAGTGCCTTTTCCATCATTTCCTCTATAGTTCGAACTTTGCTTTATAATTAAACCTCTTCTTCTAGGGTCAGAATATATAGAGTGCGTCTCAGATAGAGGCCGGTCGTTTTGTGATGTTGATCAGCTGCTAGGTGTTTATCTGCGCACCATTTGTCGTGGGACTCGTGGGCTCGTATATTCTTAGATTCTGTTGCTTTATCGGTATGCTGTCCAATAAATCTGAACTGCTCGGGGAATGTTGTCAGGAGCTGGTCAAACTTTTGAAAGGATCATGGTGAGAGGTGGACAAACCGTCCCTTCTAGATATTCGGCAAAAAAGGCCGCAATAGGTTGGAGTGGCGGAACCAGAAATATTTTGTACTGGGATCAAAATTTTAATTACATAATTTATAAATCACCGAACACTTTTTTTAGCATACATTTTTCCTCTATAATCATTCATAGCATACATTTTTTTTATCAGTCCCCCCAGTTACATATATACTTGCGTTTTACCTCATTTTTTTAGTGATTATGGTGATGTTTTTAGTATTTTTTTCACTGTGATAATACGATATAAAACATAGAGAAAATGACTAGGATAACACTAAAAATGTTTTTGTCATAAATATAGTCTCTAAAAATAAAAATGACCAAAATAGCATTTAAGGTTTTATCAAAAGAGATAAATATACACTTATACTCCAATGGTAAATTAATTTAGACATTAGGGTTTAGAGTTAAGAGGTGGGGTTTAAGGATTTTGGGTTTAGGATTTAGGGTTTATAGTTTAGGGTTTAGAGTTTAGGGGTGGGGTTTAGGGTTTAGAGTTTAGAGTTTAGGGTTTAGAGTTTCAGGGTGAGGTTTAGGGTTTACGGTTTAGAGTTAAGGGGTGGGATTTAGGATTTAGGGTTTAGGATTTAGGGTTTAGAGTTTAGAGTTTAGGGTTTAGAGTTTCAGGGTGAGGTTTAGGGTTTACGGTTTAGAGTTAAGGGGTGGGATTTAGGATTTAGGGTTTAGGATTTAGGGTTTAGAGTTTAGGGTTTAGAGTTTAGGTTTTAGGGTTTAGAGTTTAGGTTTTAGGGTTTAGAGTTTAGGTTTTAGGGTTTAGAGTTGGGGAGTGGGGTTTTGGGATAAGATTTCAAATTTTGAAAAATAAATAAAATTTAAATTTTTCAAAAAATAAAATGTTATTTTGGTCATTTTAGTTTTTGAGAATTATTTTTGTGACATAAACTTAGAAATGTCTATTTTGGAGATTTGCCCTAAAACATAAACCATAAATACTTTTAAGACATTGAATAGTTGACATCTCAAATTTAATAAAATATAATATATTATATGAACCAACGACCAAAATATAACATAACAATAAAGAAACTAATCGGAGAGTCTAACATATCGTTTGTGGAAATTCTAGTTTCTTGTGTTGGTCGATAAAGAGGAACAAGTTAGACGAACAAGTATTTTTTTAAGTTTCCTTATTTGTTTATTTTTATGTTTTATTTTTACAGTTTGGGCTTAATAAAATTTGAGCTTAAAACTAATGTGTAACTAAAGTTTGAAAGATAAAACGTACTTATTGCTTTTATAATTTTTCTCTTTAATGTTTTGTAGTTATATTAACTAACTTTGAGACTAATATAAATCCAAATTTAAAAAATAGAAAATGTAAACTTATTAGATATGTAACTAAATTAAATCTTGCATCTTTAATGTTTTCTAATTATTTTTGTGGGTCAAATTTCTATTTTTAGTGGGGTCAATGATTTTTTATCAAAGGAAAAACATATCTTTTTTTTTAATTGTGGGGACCCCCGCTCCTTCGCTGCCTCCGCCTCTGATAGGTTGTGTCCTGTGTTTGTGGTTGTGCGTTTATTTTCTCCAAGGATCGTACAAATGATGAGAGGTAGGATCATGGATTCATGGGTTTGTGTCTCCTTAATAACTCGGGATAGGAGTGTTGTTCTTCCGTATTTGATGCTGTGTTATTTTGTTTGAGAGGGGTGCACTTCCCATATTTCCTATGCTGGGTCTTGAGTTCCCATGTTTGCGCATGGCTGCTGGCGTTCGTTTGTTTGCATGGAAGAGGGGTATTTTGTTGTTGATTGTTGGATGCAGATGTCTTCATCGTATTTCCTTTGGCATCGTTTGTTGTGAATTCTTGACTCGTCCGCTTATTGTTGATATTATCCTTGCGTACCAACAATAAGCTTCCTGAACCAGATCGTAGATGGCTCATAACCAAAAGATTATGATTTGTAATCTTTCCATTTATCTATGACGGTGTAATCTCCTATATAAAGAACATTTATGTTACGAATAAAGATAGAATTTTCCATAACTTTTATAACACGTTATCAGCACGAAACTCTAAACACCCTGAGACAAAACCAAAATCGCAAAACTCTAAACCTAGCCGCGACCCGACGAACCCTAATCATCCGATCGCGTCTCTTGTTCCAGCTCACGTCCCCGATCAGCTCCAGCCCAAGGCGTTCCTGATCCTAGACGAACTCAGCCTCAGCTACCATCCAGGACAGCTCGCGTTCCCGGACAGCAAGCCACTACAAGAAAACAGCAAAGATTCTGAGGGAGAAATTCGTCGGAATTTCGTCGGAATACCGTTATTCCGACGACATACCGACGAAACAAGTCGTCGGAAATAATTCCTCGGAATTTCTTCTTTCGTCGGAAATCCCTCGGAATTTTCCGACGGAATTCCGAGGAAACAAATTTCCGAGGAAATTCCGAGGACCATTATTTTGTCGGAAATGTCCTCGGAATATACCGAGGGAGAACTTCGTCGGGATATTTCCTCGGACGTTCATCGATCGATGCGTTTTAGACATATATACATCGATCGATAGGAATATACCGACGGAACTGTTCCCTCGGATTATACCGAGGGACATGTTCCTCGGAATATTCCGAGGGAACAGTTCCTCGGTATATTCTGAGGAACATGTCCCTCGGTATATTTCGAACGTTTTTTTTGTAAACAGATCGATCGATGGATTTATGTCCAAAAACGCAAAAAATATAATTAATTTCCTCGGAATGTAAAAAATATTAATTTTTTTAAAAAAATAAAATTTCTGAAATTTAAATTCGAAAATATGAAATTAAAATTAAAATTAAAATCATATTAATTAATATTCAAAGTTTCACAAATAAAAATAAAACATTCCGAGTTTTTGAGAAAAAAAAAATAATCTACGTTCGCACCAGACGATCAAGCCGTTCGCGATCCGACAGCAAACAGCTCGCGTCCCCGATCAGCCGCTCGCAACCTCAGCCTCAATCCGTTCGCAGTCAGCTCGCGTCCAGGCCAGCTCGCGTCCAGTCCAGCTTGAGGTTCATTCTTTGGTTGTCCGGTTTCAACAATCAACTAAGCTAAAAGGTAATTCGAAATCTAAAAACATATGAATCAAATTTGGATTGTTTGATAAAGAATGAAACTATAAAACCTAATCTTTATGATAAAAGCCATAGGATAATAGATCAAACCCTAATGAGTAAATCGAAGCTCTAAAGTTCTCTACCCCAAACCCTAAATCATGTTCCTACATTATTAAAACCCCAAATTGGTTTTTACAAGTTAAAATCCGATAAACCCTAACCCTATATCTTTAAACCCTAAATAATATAAGTATCAGAATTAATTATATTATAATTATCAAATCACATATTAAAACCTTAATCGAATATTTTCAAATCAAAACAGTTTTCGGTTTTGATCATTGAGGTTTTAAATCTGATTGAATCTGATGCTATGTTGCTAGAATTGTTTGACTGTTAAATTGATAGATTTATTCTCTCATCTTGCTTGGTTAATTGTTCATCTGATTTAAAATTGTTAAAACCGACCAGCCTGTTAAAACATTGATTGAATCCGATAGGTTGCTAGCTTGCTTTGCTTATATAATCCGATAGGTTGATAGATTGATTGAGGTTTACCTGTCTAAAATCCGAATGATCTGATTGCATGATTCTTGAGGTTTAATATCATCTGCTAGGATTGATAGTTTTGTAATATGATATGTTTTAAATAGAAACCCTAAATAATCCGTATGAGAGGTTATATTGATCTGATTTAGATGTCTTTGAGAATTGAGAACCTGTATGCTAGGTTGATAGATTCATGTTAAAATCTAATGTCTTGAGGTTTAAGATTGTATGCTAAGTTCGATTAAATTAATTGATCTGATTATATGTTTTTGAGGTTTGATAAATTCAAATACTAGATAAATTATTTACACATGGTTTATGCTAAATACAAATCATCCTTGAAACTGATTCATTGAAATTCATGCTTGAAATCTATATTCTA